>NC_046161.1:70531014-70786014 GCF_011064425.1 Rattus rattus | reverse complement strand
GGTAACTGAGAGCCAGGATCATATGACACAAGAGTTCACTGGGGTGATCTGTATAGCCCTCCTGCAAGCAGCAGGATTGGTCAAGGATAGGAGACAGACTGTCACATGTCTATACAATCTAACATAGGAAACGCCAGCCATGGCTTGTAGTTGGCCATCTTCTTTCTGTATCTACTAATGGTGGAAGAGCCAATGAACTGCCTGGTGCCAAAAATTCAAATTGGGAATGTACAGAATTATTACATTCATAATTTCATAGGCACCGTTCTAATTGCAAAGGAAATACAAGATTGTTAACTCTGAACTCAAATCTGAGAGGTCATAGCCCAGGAAAGCCGATTCAGGTTGCCCCAAGTGCAATGTTCCAATGGGGTTACAGTTTTGTTAGCTTTGTATCTTAATAGAACAAAGAAAGCCATAAACTAAAGTATTTAAAAGTGCATTAAAGAGTCAGATAGGCAAATGATAGCAGTGTAGAAAAGCTCCAATGTAGGCCTCAGGTATTAGCTGAATGTAATTTTAGCCTTTGGATGCCAGATGCTAGGGATCTGTCTGTACAGTCCAAAAAGGATTTTAGCCAATAATAGTGAGAGTTTTATGTCAGATACGAGACGTAGACAACAAATGGGTATTCACTGCACTAAATATGGCACAACAGAACAGTTGTTGCTCACTGGCTGTGGACTTGTAACATTCTAGGTCTCCATGGTTGTAGAACTTCTAACTAGGCAACCAATCTTCTAAGACCTTTAACACAAAGCTTTTTACAATATGTATGAAGACATGAATGTAAATTACTGTTATAGTACGTCTACATTTATTGATGGGACTTTCCTTCAGTTATCTTTGTACACAAAGCACACATACGAGCAAGCGAGATGGCTCAATGATTAACAGCACTTGTTTCTCACAGGGTCAAGGTTTGGGTCCCCATCCCCCACATCAAGTTTCTCACAACCACCTGTAACTCCCGCTCCAAAGGATCTAATGTCTCTGCCTCTCTGGGCACCTGCATGCATGTGATAAACAAACTCATGCAGGCATGCACATACACACACATGCCGAAAAATGAATAAATCATTCTTTAAAAAGATTCTTGGAAACAAGAGCAGAGAGCCAATCTGGGTTTAGGCCGATGCCTTTCAGTGGAAGGGAATGATGAGGGAAGAAGGGCGCCTTCCCAGCTTCATCTGACCCCAGCACATGGGAGTCTCTGGGGATCTCTGTCAAACTGATTCATCTCTGTGGACTCAGCAGGAAGACCAGTTGTAGTGTGGGCTTTGCTTGATGGGACTGTGCTCTTCCTCAAGATTACACACACAAGATTACAGAGAGAGAGAGAGAGAGAGAGAGAGAGACAGAGACAGAGAGACAGAGAGACAGAGAGACAGAGAGAGACAGAGAGATAGGGAGTGGGAGAGGAAGTATTATTGAAGGACAGTCATTAATGTATCATTTATTTTATATCTATCAAGTATAAAATTACTGTTATGTTCACATAATTTCAGTGCTGAATATTCCATCTTTGCTGTTAATTGTTGGTGACCAATGAATTCAATGATTTGCTACAGCTTTAAGAATGTCAGTGACTGAACATGTGGGAATGCATGCTTTCACACACACACACACACACACACACACACACACACTCATACACACAGCATATGCACGTGTACGCATGTGCACACATGCATGAGCATCCAATTGCTATTGCCTGCCTTAGAGAGACCTAATAGACTCTTCAGAGACTCCATAGCACACAGCCAATGATGAGGTAATTGGAATATCTCCTTAAACAGGGAAGTGATGGATGCCTGCACAGATGGATGTGGTAGGCATTTCCTTCTCCCTACCATGTGCTGCCAGTAAGAAAGGTTGGAGTATGTGATTGCTGAACTCCAAGAATCATAACAAGAGTGTATGTAGCTAATAAGTACTTGCTGATGTGGTAGGCTCATTATTGCATGCAACTACAGTTGTGTATTTGGACATTAAAAGGCAGCCATAGGTCAAAATTTACATTTTTTCAATAGAACAAAACCATTCTTCGACACTGGAAAACTTTATCGACTTCATGGCCACCTTAGCTATTCTCCACCTATGGAGAAGAACAGGGCGTCTATCTACCCAGCCCAACTAGGGCTCTTGATTAATTTGAAAAGACCCTGAGGCTAAAGATAGGAGATATTTCAAAGTAGACTTTTATTGCCCCTACTTTCAGCCTATCAACCTTGAATCCTGTTACCCCTTCTCTGAATTCATTCTCCATGTGTGTGACTACACTAGAACATCACTACCAGAGGGAACTCTAGTAAACACATGTGTTCATGTAAAATGTCAGTACGTTAAATATCTAACCTAGCAACAGTATTCATGTTTACAAATCTGTCTGTTATCTCCTTTTCAAAAGCTTGTCGTCAGTTATAATATGGCAGATAGAATTCAGTCTTATTCCCCATCATGTTAAAAAATTTTCTAATATGTAAACAATATGTAAATCAGTCAAATGTTGACAGAATCAAGCATTCTTAAGAGGTTGCGGAGACTCAGCAGTGTGGGATTCAGAAATGTTATGGAAAGGAATATGGGGGTTCTTCTTGAAGACAGCCTTGCTTTCTCTACTCATTCCTGTAAAACTGGAACAGAAAAGAAAACAAAAACAGCTCCTAACTGGAAGTGTGCCACAGAGATTCTAAGCCCTTCCTTGGCATGACCTGGAAGACAATTGCATATTGAGCACGTAGGTGGTTTTTATTAACCAGGTATATAGAGAAGTAATGAAGCTGAGTTTGTACTTTGAAAGATTGATATGCAACGGCAGGGATATTGTTTTATGACTAGTATATAACTTAAAGATTACATTTCTTTCCTTTAGCCTTGCTTTTCCTGAGCCGATTCTCTTCCCATCCTGGAATCTATTTAAGATAAAACCTTCTTTTGACTTTTATTCAGTTTGATTTTTTTATGTATCTGAATCACTTTCAGAAGTAGCTTTTAATTTAACCACTAGAAAAGGAGTTGGATTTAAGAGCTTAAATGTATTACCTTTACCTTAGTGTTTTGTTTCCGATCAATGTCATGAGATTTACTCATGAGACGTTGCCCGTCTGAATACAGCACCACAGACTGTCCAGGTGCCATCTCAGTCTTCACCTCTGCTTTCATTAGAGTAATTCTAACAGTTCTGCTCAGCTCCTTTTCTTTCTGAAAGGGTTCAGGTCCTTCCTTTGCTAATTTAAATTTAATGTTTTGAGAGTTTCTTATATAAATACTCTATTTGCCTAACTTCTAACCTTTCATGACCCCAGCTCCTCCTGTGCCTTGCTAATCCTTGTCATTGTCATAAGTTCTTCTTCAACTATTGCTTATATCCATACCACATACACCAATCTTTATAGATAGATAGATAGATAGATAGATAGATAGATAGATAGATGATAGATAGACAGACAGACAGACAGACAGACAGGCAGGCAGACAGTCGCTCATCTATACAAGAGTTTAGCACAGATTATATGGGATTAGAGAACCCATCAGGGAATTTTTTTCCCCTGGAGAAAACTTACCCTCTTTCTCTCAGCAGCATTGGTCTCTTCATCTAGGGCTAGAGCCTTCTAAGCTTTCTCCATGCACAGTCGCATGGTAACTGATGCCATTGCCCAGGTCTTGCTTAGGTGACCATAATGTTGCTATGAGGGTAGCTCCCTGTTATATCTAGATGATCCTATCTTGTTCCCGGTATCCAGGTCCTGCTCTTACAGTCTTCTCCTTTTCCCAGTATTCTCTGAGCCTTACTCCTGAGAGTTCACGTGACTTTTTATGTTTCACACCAGTTTCTGAAAGGGTAATTGGGAAATTGACAACTTGTTATGCAGTCATTTTGCTGTTGAAGTTTTACACTATTATTCATTTTTTTAAAATAGTGACATGTATTGTTCTTCATCAGTTTCTATGGGAGGGCTAGTCTTTATTTTATTATCTCTATTGTTGTACTATGTGTTATCATAACCAAGGTGAAATCATCCTAATTAAAAATTATTTTGATCTAGGAGGGTTGTGATCCCTGCAGACTGATGCAGAAGAATTGCTATGAGTAGTCCAAATATAGCCTTGCTGCAGAATAGGATCCTGTGGGAAAAAAAAAATTAAAAACATAAAAAAAAATTTAAAAAGGAAAGAAAGAAAGAAAGGAAGGAAGAAAGAAAGAAAGAAAGAAAGAAAGAAAGAAAGAAAGAAAGAAAGAAGGAAAGAAAGACAGAGAAGGAAAAGAAGGATGGAAGGATCAGTAAGAAAACCCACACTGAGCGCGTGTTTTATTTACTCTACTTCTCTCCATTACTTTCTGCTCCTGTTCATTTCTCGTTCTTGCAGCACACAATTTCACTTTACACAATCCTTTTCAGTAAGATTTCTCGGATGCTTTCTGTATATTCACACATGTTCTTCTCCGTGCAAATGTTAGACTATTGCTTCATACGTTCATTCACCAGAAATGTCCACATGTTCTAAAGTCACTCTAGAGCATTTACGCCATCCACGCTCAGCCCTTATCTGTGGTGACTAGGGAGGGGCCCTTTATTATACTGGGAACTCTGCCAGACTGGTTTTTTTTTTTTTCAGTCTAGCAAGTCGAGACGGTTTTGATATACTTTAAGTCTCTTTTGTCCAACCCCAGGTAGTTTTAACTCTTTGTTTAGATTTTGGTCAATGACTGATTAAACAGTAGGTCATTTTTTTAAAAAAAAATTACAAATGAAAGACTGTTTCTTCTAAAACACTGTACAAACTGTTCATCCCCACAGATCTTCAGGAGTTTAGGAGGCACTGAAGGACCAAGGACGTGAGTGGACATGCAGTCAGTTATCAAAAAGTCTACCTTAGAATAAAGTCTGTTCAAAAGCAGGATATAAGGAGCATCATTTTCAGAGAGCCCTGAGGTACACCGTAGACTAAATCCACCGCTTCTTCCTTCCATTCAGGAGGACTGCTGTCCAGACATAAAGTGTTAGTCTAATGTAGATCATTGCTACCCTCAATGATAATATTTAAAATAAACACTTCTTTTCACATCTTTCCCTTGTCTCTAGCCCTGATCTCATACTTCTCACAATGTCTGGCAAGCTCAGTACATACTTCAGGGTAGCCCTGCCTACGCCTAGTCTGGTTACCATTCTTCCTTCAGTGGATCACTGAATCCATTCTGAGAGTTCAGACATTGAGGTCTGCAGTGTTACGATCCCTAGATCCACGAAGTCAAGAAGTTGTAAGAAGCTGGGTCTGGTTATGAGTGCATGGCTTTTGTGAAAACAAAAGTTGACAAACTAGAATTGGATGACAGATAGGAAGAAGTTTATGATCATGCAAAGCAGCGAACAGTTGCAAAGAAAAGAAAATATCCGAAGGCTTCCTAGATTCAAAAGCAGTGGTGTGAAGGCAGGGAGTAACCAGGCAGATGTGAGGAGTGGCAGCAGGCACCTGATAGTGACACACTGTTTCCTCAAGAGTAAAGTCCTTTCTGTTCTCTTCCAAGAGGGAGAGCTGACGAGAAGGGTGCTGGGTAACCAGGGAATGTTGACTTGCTGCAGGGAAAGGAAAGCTGTTGAGCTGATTAGAGCTACTCTTAACTCTCATGACGCTCCTCAATAGCTTTCCTGTCAGTCAGGTGCTAGAGCACTCTAATGAAGCCAGTTTCCCTTGACCGTGAGGTCATCCGTGTGTTTCCGGTTGTGCTGTGGAGACATAAATAGAAACCTGGAACATTTTCAAACTGACAAATATTACATATGTATATTTAAGGTGCCTAGGCATACATTCAAGCAAATGTTCATACACATAAAAGTTAAAAAAAATCCCCAAAACAAAAACAAGTTACATAGTTTCAATGCACAATGGTTTAGGAAAATTAAAAATAAAAAAAATCCCCATTCCAAATGGAGAATAGGAGGGCGTGAGCAGAAGGAGCAAGACCGAAATCCAGCAGGGCAAACACTGAATTCCTACAGTCTCCAGCAACTGGAAGTAAGATGGGATCCCTGCGTTCCAGAAGGCTTGGGTTATTCCCAGCCACCACCTCTAGCTCCACACACAGCCTCTCTCTTGAGCCAGCTCCACTCCATACGTGCAGCTTTTCTTGGTAGACACCCTGCAATCCGGATGTCTCCAACATCCTGAAGACTCGACTAAGTTCCACGTGTCATGATCACAGCTTCCTTAAGGCCAAAGTTTAATAGAGATTCCACTATATCTACACTTTGCCTGGCCTGGGAGACTATCTAGAACCGTAGTTTGGTGTCCATCTCCTACTGCCACAATTTTGCATCTTTATAAATAAAAAAAAAAAAAACCAAAAAGTACTGCAGGGGTGGTGCTATCAACTTGACAGTTTTGGACAGATTCTGTGTACTTTGGGCCATAACTGTAGTGACTCAATATGTTGGTTGCCTGAATCAGAAAAAATTGGTTTCCTAAATGTTCGATCTTGATCAAGGAAAGTTTTAAACTACGTTCTGTATTTAGGCTCTCCTTTCAGATATATTTTTACTTTCAAACTGGAGTCCTTGTTGTGTTGTGTTTTGCTCTCGGGTAACTTTTCCTACTGTCCCCCGTTTCCCCAGTGCAAAGCCGATCTCTTTAAATGGGAAAGTCTCTGTGAATCTTGGCCTTGTTTTCGGCAGCTGTGTGTCTGCAACTTTAACTTCGCCGTGCTCTATTCCTCCTCAAAATGAAAACGAAACTTTTTTTTAACTCTTCTATATGGTAGACGTGAAGAAAAGCAATGAGTCATAACCATGCCCAACCCGAATGCTGTCCTGTCTGGACACTTGTTCCAGTAAAGCCATTAGTCGATTAACTTAAATTTAAACTGTCTTTAACTTCATTCGATCACCCTCCATTCTGTAGTTTTCAAAGACTTTTGTCCTTGAAAACCCCACTAGAATGGCCCATTGTGCTCTATTTTCAGAGCTTGAAGGCTGACCTAGTCCAGAGTTCCAAACTTTTGCACATTTACTCCACAAACAAGTTCAAAGTGTTTATGAGCCTCATGTCCAGGTTTATCACAACTGCTCCATATCTGGCCCAATAGTCTATCTTAGTTCCTTCTCTCACTGCCTTTACCAATACCCGATGAGAAGCTTTATAAGAGAGGAACAGTTTATTTTGGTTCACAAGATACAGTACACTGTGGTGGGGAAGGCATTGGGGCTGGCGTACGGGCAGATGCTCACATTGTACCCTAAATAGGGAAGTTCAGCAAGCAAGGAATGGATCCAAACTACGAAACGTCAAGGCCTCCCTCAGTGACTTCCTCCAGCAAGGTTCAACTTCCTAAAAAGGTTTCCCATCCTTTCTAGACACTGCCACTCCCTGGTGAATAGTTGTCTAAACACAGGAGTTTGTGGGAAAGAGTTCATATTCAGACTGCACCACTATTAAATCAAGAGGAAAGGCATCTAGAATGTAGCAACTCTAAAAAGCAGTGAAAAACACTATTTTGTATGTTACTTTTAAATAGTCCATAGGTGAAAAATTTGGAGATCTCAGATTTGGATAGACAAAGGCTCTGTGTTCTCTCTATAGTGAAAGTAGTAAAAGGGATCAGAGAGATGTGGTTCAGACTACTTGCTATTCTGGAAAAGGTGAACTTAGTGCCAGAGGATCTGTCACGTTTATGCAGACATTCACACACACACACATACAGACACACACACACACACACACACACACACACACACACACACACAAACACACGGAAAAACAACTTTGTGTGCCATGAAATGGACAGCAGTGGGAGGCTGAAGAAGGGTAGGAGAAGGCGAGGAGGAGTAAACATCAATGTGTATCATACACATGTGTGAGAATATCATGATGAAAACTACTATTTTATGTGACATATGCTAAAATTATAACTAATTTTAAAAACCCAAGGCTAAAACCTTTCCCCCTAATCCTGAGTAGCTCTAAGGACACCTACCTATCTGGATCATAGATGGCTGAACCTTAACAGACTCAAAGCCAAGCTCGTTTCTCCCAACTCTTAATCTGAATATTTCTGTTACCGACAGCTGCACAGTCGTTTGGCTTCTTACTCCAGCGATCTGTGCATTGTCTGGGTGCGCATGCTCCTCGGAGGCCTCCTTC
Organism: Rattus rattus; assembly: GCF_011064425.1. Taxonomy (NCBI): domain Eukaryota; kingdom Metazoa; phylum Chordata; class Mammalia; order Rodentia; family Muridae; genus Rattus; species Rattus rattus. The sequence goes on along the minus strand of NC_046161.1, from coordinate 70,777,875 downwards.
TCCCACTGACTGTCAAGATTTTACCATCTGGTTTCTAAATATCACCGTTGCCTGTCACTTGCTCAGTCACTTGTCCGCAACCATGTATGTTTCTCTGTATCCTCTTCCCAGCCTCATGTCTACATCCTCTCCCCAGCCTGGTGGTGGGATCCTTGTCCTCTCTACCTGCCTCTGCCCTTTGTGATATTGAAGCCCAGACATCCCTTTCCTTTGGGGCTTGTCTTCCTACTATGGAGGAACTTGTCTGGTGGGAGGCACCAGCCAGAGAGTTAGAATTATATATTATTTAGTCTTATTTAGCTTTATACTTATTTGTTTGCTTTTCTTTGCCCTCTTCCTGGTCAAGCAGCAGAGTTCTCTCCCAGGGCTTTGTTAATAATGCATGCACTTCTGTAGATGGGTTGAGTTTTTCATAAATGTCTCAACTATGAATGCTCTTAGAAAAATTTGGATTTCTTCCAGAACGTCGAACAGCAGACTCTCCTGGCCCAGTTAGGTTTAATGCTCAGTTCTGAGTATTTGCCACAGGCTTTGACTCATCTTTATCTGCAGACCGCATTCTTCACTCTGCCGTGGAGGAAAGTCTTGACTACATGCGATCATTCAGTAGTTTTTAATGAGAAGAAAATGTCTTATAACGATAAATACACATCATACACCATTATATAAAATGATTTTACCCAAAGAAAAATGAATGTATACCAAGATAAAAGCAAAAACCATTCTTTAAGAAATTAGAGATATGTTTCCCTCTTAAAAGTATTTTGCTCTTGATAGAATCTACATGAGAGGAAGGGAGGGGGAAGGACAGAGTGTGTGGTGAGTTTAGAAGTAGAGTCTGTTTACGTTTTTCATGTCTTTAGAATGTTACTAGCACTTACATGGCTTTCTGGAGTTAGGAGAAATGCCTTGTCTTTTAAATGTGTGGTTTGCCTTCAATGTTAAAAATAAACAAAAAAAAGCAGGGTTGGGGATTTAGCTCGGTGGTAGAGTGCTTGCCTAGCAAGTGCAAGGCCCTGGGTTCGGTCCCCAGCTCCGAAAAAAAAGAAAAGAAAAAAAAATAAACAAAAAGCAATCTGACATAGTATTAGGTTTGTAACAGCGGTGAGATTCTCTCTGAACTTTGTAATCACTTTATGAATGGAGGTGGAATCTTTTTTCTTACATGCTCATTAATTATAATTTAGTTTAAAACTAAATTATTGAAAATGATCCAGCCCATTGGGTATTTAATTCTCCAGAGTTCTCAGGCTTACCTTGTATTTAGCAGCTGAATAATCCAAGCTGAAGGGTAGGTTTCTCCCCTCACCGCTTTACATTTCAATAATTCAAATAAATTTTCCTCTTTCCTGCCTTCTCAATGCTTTAAAGAATATCTATATACTGTTGTTGCACCTTCTGATTTATTTATTTATTTATTTATTTATTTATTTATTTCTGACTTTATTTGCCAACAAAGTCTCAAATAACCTAAATTTCAGGCATATTATAATTGCCTCAAAAATACTGCTTGACCAAATTGAGGTTCTAGAAAGAATAGATCTAGCTTCTGAAGTGGTATTTGTGAATATGTATGAATAAATACGAATATGAAAATTGAAGTTATTCACCATTTGGGTTTTTCACTCAAATGTTAACTAAGTTCCCAAATTGCATTTTTTTTATTGCTGAAGCAACCAAATTTGATTATTGCTGCAAGATAATTCTTGTCTAGATTTCCTTCTCCAGTCTGTCCTTATCATCTGCTCTCTTTAATAATCCGCCTCTGCCATTTTTGTGGCTGGACTGTGGCGCATCGTTGTTTATATGGATCATTTATTTCCCAATAACATAGATGTAGAATAATGGAGGGCAATGGATCTAGGCATACACTTTCTCTAATTGTTTTTAATAAAACAGTTGGATCTAATATAATGAAAACATTTGGAATGCATGTTATTTCACTTTTTCCTCTTGGTATGGTTATTAAATATAGAATAGGTAACAAACAAAAACAGCCTTTCAACCATAAACAGTTCTGATGAGCCAGTTAAAAGAAAGTAGTTCTACTTCATCATTTTCTCAGTGTGAAATGCATTTCAGAGCTAGACAGGGAGATTTTAATTATAATCTTGAAGACCTGAGAGTAGACGCTACAGCAGAGAACAAAACGCAGCTTTCGTCTCAAGGCATTTGCTGTGTCCTGTGCCTGTGTACCTTTTACCTATAAAGTGACCATCATTAAATATTCAAAATTCTTAACAAACTGGAAATGGTATGGGGTATTCAGCTAATATTCTGTGTGGCGTGGGAAAACCTTGTCCAGTTCAGTTTGATGGTCTCCTGAAAAGTGTTCCCTATATTTCCTAGCTTTGAGGACAACTGTCCCTTACCACCAGAGGTAAGGGACTGTCAAGGTGCAGTCACGTGTGTCTTACGAAAGCTGCCGCTGTGAACACAGGACAGGAGATAAGAGAGGAGTGAAGCAAAATACAGAGAAAATTAAGTGCACGCATAGTTCCAGGAACTGATGCCTTATATAGCTATTCTCCTTGAGAAGAGGTGATATTTCTACCCTGCATCCCAGCAAAATTATCAGCATTTGGTATTTGTCAAGTATACTTACCTCAAAAGCTAGGTATATCTGAGCAAATGCAGTCTGGTCTTGGAAATGAATTATTACATAATCTAACATAAACATTTTACACAGAAAGCTTTCACACAACTCTAAAATGATTTTTTAAGCTTTCTGCATTTAAATAATAACCTATTTATGTATGTCATTTTAAATAATTTCTCACTGTAGTGCCATATTAATATACATGATTAATGAAATTTCAAATATTTGTTATATTCTTCCCACGTCGGTCACTATTTGAATAACTTTTCGTTTGTTTGTTCAGATTAAGGATTTAAAATAATGTTCATTACAATGGGTTTATTTTCTCCATAATAAGTTTCTTTTTAATATATCACCGGTACAACTAAGCAACAAGCAATTAAGTAAAAAAAAGTTTATTATTGTAAAAAATGGCTTCTAGTCTCTGAAAATAATCTGTTTTAACACATTAACTTACATAGCTACTCTATGCCTTTTCTTCAAGCCTCATTAAAAAAATATAGTTAATAGCCATGTTTATCAATTTTTATTCCAAATTTCTATTCCAAATCATGCTAAAATTTACAAAATTAAGTAAAATATAAGATTAAAGAATATCGTTAGTAGATTACAAGTAGGTTCTTTCAGGCTTCCTGTGGGTTTGACAAATTTAATAATGAAATAAAAAGCAAAGTTTACAAAGCGATTTGTAAGGTTGGAACTGGAGTTCATGACCTCTGTGCTAGGATGTTGCTGCTGAACGAAGGTGGCCTCTGCCATCTGGACACCTCAAATATTAAAATACAGTAATGGGGACTGGCTTTGAAGGGTCACCGGCATGTCATGGTTTAATGGTGGCACCAGTGATGGCTTTTGAGTGTGCGGACTCAGCTTTCTCCTTACGTTTCATGTCCCCGACTTTGGCTAAACATGGCTCTCCTTCTTCAGCACAGCACTTCTGAAAAGACGGCTTTAGCATTGTAGTTATTCAGCAACAATCCTTACTTCTTAACGATTAAAACGATCCATTCGGACTGTTAGAGACAGACACGGACATGCGCATCTTAACACAGCACTGTGTGATGCGCACATGATAATATCAAATTAAACCTAACATTGATTACTTCATTGTGATGGGAATATTAGAAATCCCTTCCTCTTGAGAATGTAGAGTACATAGTCACATCTGCAGTGACAGGACCATGCAAGCGCAGTAGCAGTCCTCAGTCCTGGCTAAGCACAGCTTAATACCCACTGACCCTAGCTTCTCCATCTCTTCCTCTGCACCCCTGAGGGGAGGGCAGCTCCCATTGCTCCCATTTCCAGGATGCCTGCTGCTCTAGACTCTGCATAGATTAGCTGCTTTTTGTGGCTGTGATAAAAGACCATGACCAAAACCGGTCTATAGAAGGAAGGGTTTGCCTTGGCTTGCTGTTTCTGAAGCAGTGGAGACGTGGAGGCAGCCATTGGCAGCAGGAAGCTGAGACATCCCATTTCTGCGCATACATAGGATACAGAGAGCCAGCTATAAGTGGGTCAAGACTCTGGATTTTTAGTGCTCATCCTCAGTGACACATTTCCTCCAGCAAAGCTGTCTTCCCATGACCACTGGAGACAATGCCACCAGCTGGGGATCAGGTGTCTGAGCAGATGGTGGTCATTTTTTATTTAAACCATTACACTGCCTATGAGTGAAACCCTGCAGTATTTTTGCCCTTTTGTCCCTGACTTACACACACTACTTCACATAGTGATCTCCAGTCCATTCATGTTTTATAAATAGGAGGATGTCATCTTTTTAGGGGCTACATAGTATTCCACTTTATATATGTACCAGCTTTTCTTTCTAACTTTATCAGTTATTATACACTTAATTTGCACCATCCTAGGCTGTTATGAATAGTGTTACAATAAACATGGATGTACAGATTCCTGAGAAGCTGTTTTAGCTCTTCCTATGTGTGTATACCTGGTAGGAAGATTATTCAATGATGTGGGCTCCTGGTATTGGACTTAGGTCATCAGGTTTGGAGGCAAGCATCTTTATCCACTGAGCCACCTCACAAGCTCTGCTTTCACCTTTGTGGGTCTGGTGGTTGTTTTGCTTTCTAACTCAATGGATCCCATCTGTTGATGACATAGAATCCTATGTGAGGAATGTCCATTAATATTTGAATCTGGATGGCTATGTCTTTGGAAAATATTCTATAATTGTATTGAAAATACTTTCCAGGACCTTTGCATAAAATAAATCTCCTTCTCCTCCTCTTCCTCCTCCTCCTCCTCCTCCTCCTCCTCTTCCTCTTCCTCCTCTTCATTTTCCTCCTCTTCCTCCTCCTCTTCCTCCTCCTTCTCTTTCCTTCTTCCTTCCTCTTCTTCCTCCTCCCTTTTTTCCTCCTTTTCCTCTTTCTCTTCCTCCTGCATGCCCTCTTCCTCCTCCTCTTCCTTTCTCTTTTTCCTACTCTTTCTCCTCCTCCTTCTCCTCTTCTTTCTTTTCTTCTGTTCCTACAATCAAAGACTTGTTTCTTTCACATAGGTCCAAATTTCTCCTACATTTCACTCATATATTTTTAAATGTTCTCATTGGCTGAATGACCCAATTCCTCTGCTTTCTCTTCATTTTGATTTTGTTCTCCACATGATGTGTTCTGTTGGTGAGGCTTTTCACAGAAGTTTTCATTTCCTGTATCATTTCAGCCTGGTTTTGCTTTAGTAGTTGTCTTTATTGTAATCTATTTTCACACCTTAAATGTGAGACTCCCAGTGACCATATCAGACTGAATGGGCTGTAAACAAGCCCAGGTTTATTGGGGAAGCTCTCAGGCAAGGTTCATTGGTCCCAGGGCATGGTGCAGAGAAGTCCCACAGGGGACCCAAGAGAGCCAGTTCTTACAGTCCTGGGCAAGGAGAAAGGTGACATGTCAGGCAAGAGCTGCCTTTTTTCCATATAAGGTCCTTGTTGGAGTACATGGTGACTGGTTTCCAGGGGTCTGGCATCACAGGAATTATGTTTTGGTGCCATCTGGGTTCAAGGGGGACTTTACAGTGTGGAAAGGGCTGTAGCCAACAGGAGCAGGGATCCCAGCCTAACAAAATTGACTTCCTTATTTTAGTCAGCCATTTGTTTTTGTTCTCTTGGAATACTTTATACTGTCTTTGATTTGATTGAATAGTTTTGTTATCATTCATATGTAGTCTTTGAGCATTCTTTAAGTTACTGTCTTTTGACTCCATTATTCTGTGATCGGTGCATTTTGTCTTGCTTATTATGTTGTCTTTGTTTCTGCATTAGGACTTTTGTGTTTGGAGTTAGTGTTAACTGAGTCTTTTCCCCTTCACCTTCCTTCTTTCCTGCTCTTTCTTTCTCACTTTTACCTTAATTCAGGTTATTCGTTTTATTTTTTTGTATTAGGGTTTGCAATATTCAGGAGAGATCTAAGCTATGCATGGTAGAGCTGACATGTCGATTTCGTTTGTAAGAACTGGTATTTAGATCTTTGGGGACCATCATTAATTTCCCCCTGAATCAGCAAATATCTGCAGGAACTGTGTCACTTTCCAGGGTTTGACACACATCTGGCACACCCAATTTTGTCACCCTGTAGTGTGGCTATCCACAACTGGATACCATACCCTAAGTCAACTCCAGTCTACTCATTTCCACGGCCCCTGCCTAATATTGTGGGTCCTATGTACTTAGGTGTATTGTCCTTGCTTAGATCTGGTTTGCCTCCTTATTCCTCAGCCTTTGCCACTTGCTGTGGGTCCCCGTGCAGGTGGGCACCCCAACTTGGGTAAGAATTCACAGCACCTTTTGTTTCCATATGTTCTACCAAGTGTTCTAGGTCCCCATTCTCCTGGGAATCCTTGTTAGTTCTATAATTTAGTCATTTTTAATTGAATAAGGAACTCTACACTATTTTTCATAACAACTATAGTGACTTACCTCCTCACCAAGAGTATGCAGTGGACAAGGGTTTCTTTTACTCCATAATCTTACTAGAACTTGTTATGATTCATATTTCAGTAGTAGCAATTTCTACTGGTGTGAAGAAATGTCTCATTGTGGTTTTAATATACATTTCTTTGATCCATAGTAACAATGAAGAGTTTTTTAAAAAAGATTTATTTGTGCTTATGAGTATACTATTTGCTTGTATGCCTGCAAAACAAAGGAGACAGAAGAGGTCATCAGATCTCATTTCAGATGGTTTTGAACCACCATGTAGTTGCTGGCAATTGAACCCAGGACCTCTGTAGGAGCAGCCATTTCTTTAACTGCTGAGCCATATTTCCAGTCCATGTTGAGTAGTTTTTATACCCATTAGCTTTTGCTGTTTTATTTATACCTATTAACAATTTTGTATCTATTAAATATTTGTATTAACTTCATGTAAATTGTACTCTATTCTGTTGCCTAATTTTAGATCATTCCGGGTCCAGCATGGCCTTGGTGGGAACAGAATCATATGGTTCCTGCCCCTGGGACAGGGTCAGCAGAAGTGAGCTTCCATGAGTGTTGGTGGTTGCCTATGGGTATAAGGCTTGTTTGTGTAATAAACTTTATATTTTACATTCTTCCTTCAAGGAATGACCTCCCTGTTAACATTAATGACGTCATGATAATTAGAAACAGCACAAGTCCAGGAGTTGAGGGTGTGGCCTGTGTCTCAGCAAAATGGACCTTCAGAACAGCCCTTAAGGCTGTGGGGAAAAACTCTAAAAACATGGATTCAAAAATATAGAATTTCTCACCTATGCAAACTATAAGGATGCAATCTGAATTATGAGGGGTTTCATGAATCTAAAGGTACAAAGGCAGCTACACTATGAGTCAACGTGTCAGAAAGAAACTAAGGTAGGCGATAAAGAGTTTTAAGGAATGGTGATCTCAGGAGATCCCAGCAGCTAAGCTGTTTGTCTTTATGCTTACAAAAGCAGACACATTTCTGAGCTCAGGGTCTGCCTGGGACAAAGCAAAGTTAGTCCCAGGTATGGTAGAAATGGTAATTTCTGGAAGCTTAGCAGAAGGCAGGCAGATCTTGGATTTCTTTTTCAATGTTAAAAGCAAATACGGGCTTGCTTGCTGTCCCCTAAGAATTAAAATGCTGGGGTCTTGGAATGCTGATTCATAGGATAATCTAAAGGAAACCTGGAGCAAATGACTGGATTGATATGTAAAATAAAAGACTGGACTCATGATCTTTAGGAGATGAGCTATCCAAAAAACTTTTTAGAATAGCAAGAGAGAACTGCTTGGAGAACTGTCCCAGCAGAACACAGAGAATGTTGCTTGAGATCTCCTGAGAAAGCACATCAGAGAGAAAGAAAGCAGAACAGGAAGTTGTCTGGAGCAGAGCATAGGCCGCCAGCTTCAAACCGGCTTGTTTTCCCCACTCTCAGACACCTTTTCCTCAGAACCCCTCTCCAAGCCAAGGCTGGTTCTTGGCAAGAGCAGGCTATCTGTCTTTCTGCTATTAAATTTTGGAGTCCCCTATCTGTTCTGGATGTCAGTTCCTCTTTAGATCTGTAGTTGAAAGGTATATTCTCCCACATTTTGTATTAATTTTTCCATCCGATTGCTTTTGTTGTACAAATGTTTTGTGGATCTTTTGTTTTAATTTTTGTATTTTTGTCTTAGTGATACAATGTCCTTTACATTTAGAGAACTTCATTTTCACACATTGAAACAGGAGGACCAAGTCATATTCAGTATCTTGAAAACTTACTATTTAAAATTGATTTGTAGTTTGGGGTGTTGTCCAAAAATCTCTGGCTCATTCTATGTTTCTGATTGATTCTGGCGTGCTTTTCTTCTGGAAGTATTCTATTCTGTGGTCTTCTGTTTAAGGTTTCTATCCAGTTGTACTTGGATCTTGTGACTGGTGAGAGAGCTCTATTTATAGCACATCCCTTTGAGGCTCCTAGAGGTGCCTGGCGCACGGTCGGGGGCATTTTAATTGATTGATGTTTGGTACTGCGGAATCTGCTCAGGACCTCCCTCCGCTCCGTTTCTGCCCCTCTAAGCTTGGCCTCTCTGAACATAGTTCCCTGTGAGGTTTTGTAAGGCAGCCTGTGTCATCACACAGCTGGGTTATCCTAGTATAGAGTAGTTGGAGGGCCTTCGGGTCAGTTGTTTTCCCCTTCATTCCCTGATTTCTCTAAGGCCCCTGACACAGTTGCTTTGATAGCACATGCTAAGTTCAGTTGCCAGTCCAAGTTTCAGAAAATGTCAATTTGGGAGAAGTATGGAGAAATTAGAACATATGAAATAATAGAACTTTTAATTTTTTTTTTAAATAAAGGACTATGTGTCCTTTGCAGCTTCATTTCTGCTCTCTTCTTCCTTTCCTTATAGTTCCTTTTCAAGTCCCTGTTGTTGTAAAAATTATAAACAAAAGATAAAGGCTGTCTTTTATAGCCCACTAGGTCTGGCACCTTAGTGCCCCAAGATATCTGCTGGGTATCTTAATTCTCAGTCAGCAAAGTCTCTCACCTGCTTTGCTCCATCCCATATCACACTGCCGAAGGCTTCTCTCTGAGCCTGGCAGCAATCTCTCTACCTATCTAGTTCCCAAGGCAGGTTTCCATGCCAGAAACACACATCCCAACTCCACAACAGCCCAGTGTCTCCAGCTGCTGCATACTTTCCTACACTCAAACCATCACATAAAAGAACACACAATACAATAACCTTTGACCCAATTGATAAGATATAATTGCCCACCTAAACATACAAAGCCCAGTACCATCCATCCCTTAAGAACATTGATTATAACCCGTAAACACACAGAGTAGAATCTTAACCTCAGCTTCCACTTTCTCTCCACGGTGACTACTCTCTCTGTCCCTCCTGTCTCTCCTCTTTCCGTTCCAGTCTCCTCCTCTTCCTTCAAACTTTTCTCTCTGCCTATCTTTCCTTCTCCTTCAATGACAGGCCTCCTTCTATCCTGTACCTGCCCTCACCTGTATTTTACAAGTTAAATGGAGAGAAGGTTCTGGTGAAGTCACCTGAGTCCTGAGTAAGTGATTGGCAGCTGTCCTCGGGGCAGTGGAATTAGCATCAAAATACAGATAACTCCAGGGCAAACCACAAGTCCCCAATAAGGTTATATTGCTTAAGTAAAATAAAGGCACAACCAAAAACCTTCATGCTTAGACCAAGCACTTTGAGTCTGTTATTATGCAAAGAATGTGGGAAATCCTTCATTTCTCCTGAGTTGTCACATAGATGTAGTTTGTAAGCCATAGCTACTGCTAAACTGTTTGCTTTCCCTTCAGTTCTGTTGACTTTTATTATATATTCTATATCTAGATTTTTCTCACTTTTGCTAATTAGTGACAGTTCAGACTTCTGTAGAGTATGTAGAGTGTTTCTTGCAAAGCTATTAAAGAGAAAAGACATATGCTTCTCAGCATACCGTAGATCATTGGGACTAGACATGGAGCTTGGTTTGGGATATAGAAATCAAATTTGAGTGGTAAGCTCCTGAAATCTCTAGGATAACTTCATTTCTGTGCCCAATCTGTGAGAATGAAGCTCCCATTCTATCATATTTCATGACAGAAGCCCTGTTTGCATTGTTTTAGTCAACATTGTCAGGAGTAGAAAAGAGTTTCTGCAATGTGGAATTGTAGAAGTTAATGCACGCAAGATCTCCTCTAGTTTAACTGACTTAGAGAGAGAGTCATTTCGGTAACTTCTCCAAGATCATTTAATTTATGGCAAATCTAAGTGGCTGATATACACTTACAGTCTATTAGTTCCTACTTAAGCTGCGCAGGAGTAAGGGCCAGAGACATTTGTTCACCATATCAGTTTCATTTTGCTTTTGGAAACCCATTAGCTCATTATTTTTGACAGCTTTTTACAAACTTAGGAATTTATATCCCTTAAGTGATCATTTCCCTGGATTTCTAGTACTCGGCTCTTCAAAGTTTTCAGTTGTGTTCCATTTTATTCTGAATACTTTTTTAAAAAGTCACATTAATCTTTTTATCTTTATAAATTATTTTATCTCTTATGTCAGGAAAAAAAAAATATATATATCCTCCTGTCTCTCCTTAGGTGAATACCAGGGAAGCCAGACTCCCTTTAAATGAAGCATTTTGACAATGGTAGCAACTCAATTAGTGCAGACCATTAATCCAGATGCAGCTGTGTGTTACCAAGTAACTAGGTCCTATGCAAGCATGTTGCTAGCAGGTTACCCAGGGGACACAATACAAAACTTAGCAGAAAATCCTGGCAGGGAGAAGCATTTTTTTTTCTGAGGAAATTCAAGCATTTACCTTCAGCGTCATAGTGAACTCTTTTCTTTCCAATGTACTTCCATTTTTTCTAATTTTATTCTGCTGATTTATACTACGTATGTGTGGTGGTTTGAATGAAAATGGCCCCAAGAGGCTGATATGTGTGAATGCTTCTTCTCCAGTTAAGGAAACTACTTGGGAAGGATTGGGAGGTGTGGCCTTGTTTGTGTTACTGGGTATGGATTTGAGGCTTGAAAAGCCTGTGCAAGGTCTGGTTTGGCTTTCTGTGCATCTGCTGCCCATGGATCAGGATGTAAATCACTCAGGCACTGATCCAGCGCCATGCCTGTCTGGCTTCCACCAAAAAAATGAAAGCATACCCCAGATTAAATGCTTTTTCCATAAGAGTTGCCGTGGTCATGGTGTCTCTTCACAGCAATTGAACAGTAACTAAGATGCAATGCTTCTGCCTTCCTGCTTATAAAGATGGACATTGTGATGTCATCCGTAAGGTGGGCTTTACAATCCCCCATCACACGAATCTGTAGAATATATGTATATTATTACTACCAGATACTCTTTCCTGGTAGGCTAAATTGACCAGATATTCTCTTTTTAGATTTTTTATTATATTTCATATCAAATCTAAATATAACATATACTTCGTTGTCTCTTTTGTTGTTGTTGTTGTTGTTGTTGTTGTTGTTGAATGTAGTCATTGTGATCATTTTCGACAGCTCGGTGACTAAGTGGGCACAGTACTTTCAGGTCAGGTTGACATACGTCATTTCTGATCAGTGTTCCGTGCCAAGACTAATCCCGTACAGAACAACTCGTTTTATCCTGCCTTCCACAGCAGAGTTGAAGCTTTGTGGGTCTCATATAAACGCTCACTCAAACGCTGAGTGAGGTTAGAGAAAGCAGATGCGTAGGATGCTGCCAGCCTTGGTCAGCGCCAGATAAACGTGTTGAAGATGCGTAATCTAGTGAACGGTGTCTTGACTTAGTCTGTTATCTGTCACACAAGAAAGACTGGCATTTGTTCTGTCTTTGCTGTGATTGAATCATTCACTGGCTGAGTGACTTTAATCACTTTTGCAAACAAAACCCTACGTTATGGGCTTTTGATCGCTTTCAAAGTCTAAAATAACTTGTTACGTGAGGGACTTTGATAAATTAAAGTGGCTTCATGTATACTGGTTAAAAAAACATCATTTTGGACAGTAGTGTTTCTTTATTTAAACTTTCTTCCTACATAAAAAGTGCCGCCAGATTATGTCAGGGACATATTTTATAATTTGTTTCATAAAACGTGAATTTTTAAAAACTTTATTATTGATATTCATCAAATCATTCATTAAAATACAGTAATTAAATGAACACTTGTAGATGTGATTTGAAGCCATCACATACTCAGTGTCCTGCCTAAATGTTGTATAGGGGTAAATAAAATGATTCATTCTTGCATGACTGACTCTTCCTCAAGGCGTCCACATGGACAGCTTCACTTTGTGTAACTCGCACACTATCTCTGGGATCCCTGTTCTGAGCCTGTCACACAACTCCTCTGTCAGGAAACCCTGATCCCTTATACCTCCTGTTCCACGTCCCTCAGACAGTGTCTTCCAGTAGATTTAGAAGGGTGGGGACTGTTGTCTTATGCCCATCGCGTTGTAAGCTGTCAGGAAGTGTGTTGGCACTCTGAGTGCTAAGTCAACCAAGGATTTTCTTTTTCTTCAAACTTGATTTTACTCTCAGGACATGTGGGCATCTGCTTCCCAGAAATAGGCAGCCCATCTGCCTTCGATTTAGTGGACTGTTCTTTAGGGCATATCTCTCTTAGTCACGTTGACTGTTTTGTTTCTTGTTGACTTTGTTACTTTTGTTAGTTTTCCCAAATGCTGTCTGTTATGCTAGTTTTAAGTGCATAGACATATTGCTCTGTTCTTATCTCCTCCATTTCGGTCTTCCATTTCTGTTCCAGTCTTTCAACACCTTCACTGAGAAAGCATAAATTCTTCCCACAGTGTCTTTCTTTCTTCAGTCGGTCATCTTTTGTAAGCCAGAATATCAGCACCTTCATTCTTACAATTTCTACAATTCCATTTTTCACTGGATGCCTTCTAAGAAAAAGTTCAAAACTCCCCTACTGTCTTTGGTTTATAACCAGCTCTGGAGACCATATTAGGATCTGCCTTTAATTGCAGATTTGACTGAGATATAGGTTCCCACATATGCTGATATGAAGGTTGCCTAGGTTATAGAAATGCACACACTATATTTTTATTTGTATATATTATCATGTATTTTTAAATGATACGGGAATTTATGCATTTCTGTGTGATAGATTTAATTGCTTTCTATTTTCTTTGATTTCTATCAAAGCTAAGTAGTTTCTTGATCTTTATTAATTTTCTCAAACCGTCCCCATATTTTTGTCTTTAACAGGTGGTTGCTATAGTGATGGATGTTTTTACTGATGTGGATATTTTCAAAGAAATAGTAGAGGCATCCACTCGAGGAATATCCGTATACATTTTACTTGATGAGTCCAATTTTAATCATTTTCTAACAATGACTGAAAAACAGGGTTGTCAAATTCAGCGTCTCAGGGTAAGAATTCACTTTTTTTTTCCTCACGTACTTTTGCTTACCATTTTCATTCTTGTCAAATTTGAGTCATGTTAAGATAAATTAGTCAAAAATATTTACAGTGAAGAAGAGAAAATAGTGGAGAGAGGGCAATGTTCAGAGGGGCGGAAGCCCTGTTTATTCTGTCATGTGCTTCTGCATAGAGGATACCTTTGCATTCTTCTGCACTGGTTTTGCCGCCAGGAATAGTTAGTGATTCCATTTCATGGTCACATGAAATGCCTGGCAGGTGACTCCACAATTAGGTATGTGTGGCTTTGTCTAAGCATTAATAACATAGTGTTTTCAGTTTACATTTGACTTGTGGAAGAATCGCCAAGCTATTCTAATTTTTTTTTTTTCCGGGAGCTGGGGACCGAACCCAGGGCCTTGCGCTTCCTAGGCAAGCGCTCTACCACTGAGCTAAATCCCCAACCCCCTACCACCAAGCTATTCTAATCTGAAAGTGTTGCTCACACTGAAATCTTCTATCATTTACAAAGCCATTCGGTGTCAGCAGAAAACTTATGTTCATTGAAGCTGTGTTAAAGTAGAATTTTGAAATGTTTCTCTTTCTTGAGTATTTAATTTTAGGGAAATATTTGCAGATTTCTTTCATGAATATTTTGGGCGTTTTAAAAGCCTGTTTCAAATCAGTGTCTTTGGTGTGTTTTACATTGTTATTTACTTTTTGAAATGTCCCACTCCTAAGATATAAGTTTACTTTGTGTTTCCATTTAATTGCAGAACATTCGTGTACGGACAGTAAAAGGCCAAGATTATCTTTCAAAAACAGGAGCAAAATTCCATGGAAAAATGGAACAGAAATTTTTGTTAGTTGACTGCCAGAAAGTGATGTATGGTTCTTACAGGTAAGAATATTGTTCTAAGCGTTTTCCATCCACTGAAATAAGTTATTTTGAGATGTTAGCAGAATAAACTTAGCTGTATCTTAAAAGGAAGGAAAAAGGAGGCTGGAGGGACGGGGTGCTCAGCAGTTCAGGACGTTTGTTACTTTTACAGAGGACCTGAATTTGATTCTAAGCACTCACCTCGTAAGGCTCACAACCATTAACTCCAGCCCTGGGAGGATCAGCCCTCTTCTGGTCCCTTCTAGAACTGCACTCATCTTTATAAACCCATACACAGATATATACACATAATTATTCAGTTTTTTTACATCCCTTTTACAACTTGAAAACTGATTCAGAATCTATAATGTGTCGATCTGTAGACTGGCACCTTGCTAACATCCCCGGGTACCCAGGCTGCTCGTGGGACCATGGGCAGTCTTGCTAACATCTCCGTGGTACCCAGGCTGCTCGTGGGACCATGGGCAGTCTTGCTAACGTCTCTGTGGTACCCAGGCTGCTCGTGGGACCGTGGGCAGTCTTGCTAACATCCCTGGGTACCCAGGCTGCTCATGGGACCATGGGCAGTCTTGTAGCTTGGTTTCAGGTTCTTCACCAAAACAGTAAGGGAGTTGGCTAAAGTGTGAGGTGCTTTGCAACTCTCTAATGGCAAAAGGGGACTAACTCCTACAAAGGTAATGTATAATATGAATTTAGAAATGGTCATTTAAGCCAGTATTGGTAATGTATTCCTCATCCTTCAGTATGCAGGAGGATGGCTGTGAGTTCAATGCTAGCACTAGCTACCTAGTGAGGACAAGTTCAGTTAGAATTATAGCAAGATCCTGTCTCAGATACCAAGAGAAGGGCTTGAGTGTTGACTTAGCCTGTAAAGGCCTTTATTGCTAATCCAGTGCTTTGAGTTTGACTAATACCCCTGTGGTGGAAGATGAGAATCAACGCTCACAAGATATCCTCTGGCATCCACATCCACACTGTGGCATACACGTACATACACATGCACACAACAAAAATAAGTGAACAAAGTGTAAAAAAAAATTAAATATTAGATGCCTATAGAAATGAATCAATTTGTTTAAAAAAATTGCTCAAAAAAGTTTAGAAGTTTAGCACTTTGAGGAGCTCACTAGAAGATCTTCCTTAGGATTGATCAGTATCTGAGAAAGCCAGAACTACAACCCCATCTGGTCAGGCTGATCAAGAGTATAAACATTGCCAAGTAATTGCTCAACAATGTCCAAAAATTCATTATTCCCGAGTGTAATACATAGTAAATCTGTATAAACAGGTGAATTAAAAACTCTAATTCTTCTAAAGCCAAGGTCACTAAGGTACTACAGGCCTGTCAGAGAGGACATGGGGATGACTCCAGAGAGCTGTGGATGTGAACAGGCCAGTATAGATAAGCCTTCGCCTTTTGATAAGTGTAAATATCACCAAGAAATAGTAGCTTAAAGTGGCCCAACTTGCACTTTCTATAGTTTATATAAAATTAGCATCATATTCTGTGTAATAACATACCCCAAACAATAATATTGGCTGTTATTATAAGACTTTTGTTTGTTATTTTCTGCTTGTGTTTTCTGTAGATTCAGGAAGCCTTCCTCCCTCCCTCCCTCTCCCTCCCTCCCTCCCTCTCCCTCCCTCCTTCCCTCCTTTCCTCCTTTGTAGCTGTTTGGAGTTCCAAATGAAAACTTGTTAAGAGCAGAAATTACAACTAGTACTTGAAATTAATGGGTCATTTTAAAGTCTCATTATATATGTATTTATTTCTTCAGACACACTTACTTTTAGAGGGGTTTTAATTGAATTTTTAATTAAGGTTGAGTTTACTTAATGTATACATCGTGTTCCCTATCTAAGCGCATCACAATTGCTTTGTGACTTGATATTGAACATTGTATTCAATACAGAATTTAGTTCGTTTGTTGCTGCCATTAGGACTTGATAGTTAAATGATGTCATGGCTGGAGGTGAGCTACTATGGTGGATATGGAATTTATAAAAAGTACCTCAATTACGAAAATAAAAGAATAACCAAAACCAAACAAAGCCAAATCTACAAGGCCTCCCTAACCCCAGGCCATGGGAGGAGTAGAGGACAATATGGAATTTCTAGGAGGAAAGAGTAGTATGGTACATCTAAACCTTTTCTACTAATTCCATTCTCTGTGTTATTAAAAGATCATTTTAAATTATATATATATATATAATAAGTCATTGTTACTTTTATCTTTTATTTTTTGTATCATTTACTGTACAAAGAACTTTAACATAGTAGTACCTTCAAGTATGTGCATTGAACATGTCCTGTCTGCTTCCTTACTCTCCCTTTCATCATTCCTCGCCATTCCTATTCATCTCCTAAAATGATTTCCTTATTATTTTTTTGAGATTTTAATAAAATAACTTCATTTCTCCCACCCCTTCCTCCTTCCAAATCCACACCCTTCCTGATTCCCCCTCAAATTCATGGCTTCTTTTTAAAAAGTAGTTGTTGTTACATATGTGTGTGTGTGTGTGTGTGTGTGTGTGTGTGTGTGTTGCACTTGTTTTGTTTTCTGATTTGTTTTGAGACATCATATCTCATCAGCCTGAAGTCATCTTGTGAGTCAGTGGATTACAGTGGATTGCACAGATTTTTCAGCACATGAACGACTTTTCCAAATGTCCAGTTACCAATTGTCAATGTGTGCACTCAATCCAGGCTAACAGGGCCCAAGCCAGAAACACAGTCCATATTTCTGTGGCATCGATCCACATTTCCCTAAATCCCATTTTCTTTTGTTTTTCTTTATCTGTCTCTTTCTGAATTGCTTATTTATTTACTCAACTTGAGATAGATTTTTTTTCGAATTCTCCTCATACGATTGGTTTCTCTCCACCATTATCAGAAAGGATATTTTGATAATTCAAGCCTTCCTTTCCTCATGAAGAATTATTTTTGGTTTAAAGATGGTCTGTCCTGGAGGCGTTGATGTAGACACTGAGAAGAATGTGAATTCTGCTTTGCTGGACGTTCTGAATGTTTGATATTCCTGTTGTTTCACAGTGTTTTTCAACTGCCTATTTACAAATCCATTACTGAGAGTAGCTGCTGTTATGTTCAAGTCACTTTTTAATTTCTGTCCTTTTTGCTTAATATACATCAAAGACCTGGTACATAAATACAGTTGTTATAAATGATGATTTTTACTCATTAATTATGAATGAATGTTATTGTGATTTCGACAAACTTTATTAAAATTGACCTTTGGATCATCACATGATGTCTTGTCTTTGATAAACTCTCAGACTTTAAAGTCTGTTTTCTCTGCTACCACGATAGCTTTTATCTTAGGCATCAACTTTAAGATAGTCTCCTTTTTTTTTTTTCCAGCTTGTATCTGTCCTTAGATCTAAAGTGGGTCATGAATACAGACAGTGCTTGGGCCTGGAATTTTTATCCATTCCTTTTACTTATGTGTGTCAGTTGGAGAGTTAGAAGAAATTCTTAGCGAGAAGTTGCTGTTTTCAGGGCAGGCTGGAATTCCTTTCCGCTGGCTTTTTCTTTTGTTTGGTTGACATTTCTGGAAGGATCTGTCTGTATTCTCTTCTCCTTTCTATTCTCGTGTCCTGTAGATGTTGTCTTTTTGCTTCCTTTTATTTTGAGACAGGACTTCAACTTGTAATCTAAGCTGCCTAGAAGTCATGAAAATACTTCTTTCTTATCCTCCCAGTACTAAGGCTTGCAAGCATATCTTACCAGCTCAAGTGGAGCATGGTATCGTAAGCTACGAGGCTTCCATGCTCCATTATGATTGGCATTCAACTCATACAAACATCTTCTTTTAAAGTTCTCACTTCACCAGTAGTTTGTGGTTTGGATTCTTTTCATTCTGTTGTCGGTTTGTGTGTGTGTGTGTGTGTGTGTGTGTGTGTGTGTGTGTGTGTCTGTGTGTCTGTGTGTCTGTGTGGTACGTGTGTGTATCTGTGGCCTTCCTTGTTCTAATTCCTATGTTCTAAACATAAGAAAGAAAATGAAACCAATATCTGCAATGACAGAATTCATGGAACCTTAATGTATTGCCTGCCAATATAAACATTTCTAACTAACTTTTAGATTTCTTGCTTTAAAAAATAATCTACTCACTTTATCTTCTTTTAATCAAATACTTTAATTATCTTCAACACATCATACCTGGGGATATAGATCTCAACAAGCTCTCCAGGGTACCTGAGATAAAAATTTTCTTTAATGAACAGCGGAGCTGGTTTACAAAATCAAGGTACACTATTAAGCATCATTTAGTAACAGGAGATATTGGGAGACTCTGGGACTAAGGTGATGAATGGTCAGATAAGTACTTTGAATACAATGGCTGCAAAGTTTTAAGAGGATGTGAGTCAAAGACTCACAAGGAGAACAGTATTACCAGGAAAGAGCAACTGCAAGGATCTGGGGACAGAAGGGGGACAGTGTATAATTGAACATCTAACATCCTAGGCGAGCAGTAAACTATCCAGGAAGAACCAGAAAAACAAGCTGGGTTTGGTGGTAATCACTATAGTAACCCTAGCATTCAAGAGATTGAGGCAATAAGATCCCATGGCCATCCTGGGGAAAAAGCATATAGGAGCCTTCTCTAAGGCCAAGCAAGGATTTGAATTTTATGTGAGGTAAGTTAGAAAGTCCTATCTTGGAATATGATACAAGCAGTCTTTATTGACTTCTATGATCTGTCCATTGACAAGTACGGAAATGAAGATGCTAAGATTCAAATTAGCTTGTAACACAATGACTTGGATGACACGGAATTGTGAGAATTTTTAGAATCAGTGTCAGAAGAGCCTGGTAATTTCTGTTAGTTCTAGGGACCAGAATATTCAGAGGCACTTCCCTGCTTTGTGTGGACCACCGGAAGGATACTTGGAAAAGTAATTTATCTAAGATAGAAGTAGAAAGGGTGTTGTGTGGATGGATTGCCTAAAACTGTGCTTGAATCACTGTCTCGATTAAGACCAAAACAAAGACAGGTCTGGGGAAGGATGAAGATGGGATGAAGACTCACAAACTGCATGCAGAAGTCTGGTGAGGCTGGTTAACCTCACAAGCAGACACTGGACATTGACTACAGACACAGGGGGGCTCAGGACTGGCAGTGCAGCCTGCACCTTATGCCTCATAGATGACACAGGTCACACATAGTGACAGAGCAGCACAGGATTCCTTCCACGCTGCTCCCAAGTGTCATATAGGTCCATTCAGTCACCTTTGAAACATTCAACTGAATACCTCACTGTAATCTGCAATTTTATGACAGGATATTAAAGAAAACTATTTCTAGTTGTCCTGTATTCTCAGTTTCCTAAACTCAACTCTTAGGGCTTATTGTATTTCATAACCTTAGGGATTATACTTTATTCTAACATTTTACTGTTAATAGTAGATTCAGTCCCTGGTCTTTCAAGTGTGTGCTACAAACAACCACTAAAAAAGTGAGCCCTGAACATTTCTTTATCTTACGATTTATCTGAATTTGGGGACAAATTCCTAATCATCCACATTTTCTATAGCTTTCAAACTTACGTACATTCTTCCCAAGTCCCCCATACCACCTCTTTATTCTAGGTAAGCATGATCTGGTGTGTTCTAGTGTGTGTGTGTGTGTGTGTGTGTGTGCGCGCGCGCGCGCGCGCGTGTGCACGCGTGCACACATGTGCACACACCCGTCTTCTCTGTGTCTGTCTGTCTGAGTGACTGACTACACTGTGGCAGTTACCGCTTCCTCTGCTGTTCATTGTGTCTAACAAAGCTCCTGTTCATAATCTTGACTCCCGCTTTCTCTGGGGAATTCTGCGTACCTGCTAATTTAACACACATTTGTTGCTTCCTGTTTCCGACTTTGCCTTATCCATAGCTTCAGTTTGATTGAAAAACTCTTTTTATGTTTTACTTTATTTTTATTTCTCCACTTCTGTCAGCATGCCCAGAAAATTTACTTAACTTTTGACTTCCATTTCATTTCTCTTACTTACATCATCCTGCTGGCCACATATTCATATAAAGGGTACCTAGTAAATAGTCTTCACACTCCATGAGATGTAGCATAAAAACTTGAGCATATCAGAATGACAAATTCCCAAGTTATAATGTCCCTTGTGATATTAAGTCTTACTCAGCACACCTAAGAAATGTTTATGTTTCTATTTGGTTTTCCTATATAAATAGAACACTCATTCAGTAGAGAGAGTGTTTGTCTCACTTTGTTTTCCAATAAATTCCATTGTGTCATACATATTCTTTAATATAAAAATATTAACAATTTATTTTTCTAGTCAGTGACTCTATTTAATTTATGTGTTCAAAAGTTAAATTCAAATATCAGTGTGAAATTTCAAGATTTCACTCACATCAAAAACTACATAGGAAAGGGCTTGAAAGTTGTATAAAATATTGTGAAATCATTACAGACTTTAATTTCATAGAAGTTGTGTAAGATGTTCAGAGATCTTGATTGGCACCTTAAATATCATGTTTTATGAGGAGCATATAATCTTGTGTAGACTGAATATGGTGAAGTCCATCCATGACTGACTGAGGAGGCAGCCCACAGTTGCTCTCTTTATAGCTCTCTGCATGCAAATTACACTAAATAACCCACAGGTGTAAGAGTCTGAAGGAACAGGAGGCTCGAACTGCATGCAATAACACAGGTTCTCTGTGCATTATGACATGTTAGGGCATTAGCGATGCTAGCTGTGTCTTCAATTTGGACACGAGGAAAGTAAACACAGCATCATATGGCTACAGCTTTGCAGAGGCCAGCCAAGTCTCTCATATTTCACTCTAACCCTGCTGGGTTGGAATAGGTGAATTATAATGTTTTTAACTCCATAATATCTTGGCAGATGTAGATACAAAATATGTGACCACTTTTCTTTCAGCTTTTGGAATATAGTATAAAAATTTTTTAATAGACTTAGAACCGGAAGCCAAGTTGCTTTGTTATTTAAGATGTGTGTGTGTGTGTGTATGTGTGTGTGTGTGTGTGTTTATTAGAAGCATGTAGTTATTAAAACATTCTAAATATTCTAACCAAGAAAAACAAGCATGCTTATTTTCCAGTCATTTTTAAATGACATTTTCAGTTGAAGTCTATAATGTCATTAATCTCTGACCAAAATTAAATTTCTCCTGTTTGTTTTGTTTTCAGTTACATGTGGTCATTTGAAAAAGCTCATCTCAGCATGGTTCAGATAATCACAGGACACCTTGTAGAGTTATTTGATGAAGAATTTCGAACACTCTATGCTAGGTCCAGTGTCCCAAGTTGTTTTGCTCAAGAAGAATCAACGAGGGTGAAGCCAGGCAAAGCCTTATGGGAGAATGGCATTTACCAGCGATCCATTTCTTCATTAGCTTCTGTTTCCAGCCAGAGAAACCTTTTTGGCAGACAAGACCAAATTCATAAACTAGATTCTAGTTACTTCAAAGGCAGAGGGATATATCCCCTAAATGAACAGGACAAACACGGCATGAGAAACCATGGCTACAAGCCTCATTTTGTTCCGAACTTCAATGGTCCGAGTGCAATCCGTCACTTCCAACCCAGTCAGATCAATGAAAACTGGAAGAGGCATAGTTATGCGGGGGAACAATCGGAAACAACCCCGTACCTGCTGCTCAACAGAGCTATGAATCGGACCAATAATGCCCCTGGACGCTGGAGAAGGCCTTCAGATAGTCTCAGTGTGGCATCCTCCTTACGGGGAGGACAGGGAAGCCAGCAAAACATACCTGCTCAGAGTTTTGCTGATAGGCTCGCCCAGAGAAAAACAACAAATCTTGCAGAGAGGAATTCAAATGTACGCAGGTCATTTAACGGGACAGATAATCATATCCGCTTTATACAACAACGGATGCCAACTCTGGAGAATACCACAAAGTCTTTCCTGCGGAGCTGGAGAATTGAATCGTACTTAAACGATAATTCAGAAGCCCCACCTGATTCAAATGGCTCCACCCTGGGTGACAGATTTGAAGGCTACGACAACCCTGAGACCGTGAAAGCCAATGCTGTCTATACTCATTCAAGGCTGCGCTCCTCGTTTGTGTTTAAACCAACTTTACCGGAACAAAAAGAAGTCAATAGCTGTACAACTGGCTCCTCAAATTCCACCATCATCGGTTCTCAAGGAAGTGATACACCCAAGGAACTCCCAGATAGCTCCACAAATGCTCCTCTACCCCTGACAGAACAACCCTTGCCGGAATCAATCCCCAAGCTCCCAACACAGTCAGAGGAACCAAAAACGCACAACTTGCGGGTTCCCGAAAAGCAACCGGAAGTCTTAAACCAAAGAACCAACGGCCGAGCGGAACTAAACAACTGTATTTATACAAAACTGTGTGTCAATAAGCCAATGGAGAACGCAAAAAATCAGCCAAGTGACAATCTGCTCAAAAGGCGGAGTTTCCCGTCCTTCGACCACTCAAAAGTCAACTTGGATCACGGAAATAGCAAGAATTATGTTTATAGCACCCTTACCAGAAATCGCATTCGGCAACCAGAAAAACCCAAGGAGGATGTGCTGAAGAGTTCTAAGAGCATGCACAATGTGACCCACAGCACGGATGAAGACGAGGACGAGGTTACGAAGAGAGACCCTCCAAGTGCCTCTGCCAAGTCTATTTCCATCGCTGCTTTGCTGGACGTGAATAAGGAAGAACCCAACAAAGAACTCAATTCTAAAAAGGAAGGCAAAGCCTCCCCGAGTTTCCTGAAAAAGGGGTCCCAGAAATTAAGGTCCTTACTTAGTCTCACCCCAGAGAAGAGAGAGAACCTAGCTAAAAACAAGGCGCCGGCGTTTTACAGAATGTGTAGTAGCTCCGACACTTTGGTTTCTGAGGGTGAAGAGAATCAAAAGCCCAAAAAATCTGAGCCCAAAGGTGACGCATCTCCTAAAAGAAAGCGTTCCTCTTTGTCGAATTCTCAAGGCAGCATCCACAAGAGCAAGGAGGACATAGCAGTTAGCACATCTCCGGGAATAAGTTCCCAAGTAGAGGAAACTAGAATAGCCCCCTCTCCAAGGCCCGCTGAGAGGAGACTTTCAGAGAGAGCTGGAGACGCGTCTGCCCCAAGATTTAATACCGAACAGATCCAATACCGTGATTCCAAGGAGATCAGCGCAGTCATGACCCCTGCCAGACGGCCAACCTCTTCTCCGGTGCTAAAACCCAGTGAGCTTCTGAGATCCCATTCAACCAACCAGCGAGTTTACAGTCGATTCGAGCCGTTTTGTAAAATTGAGAGCTCGATTCAGCCAGCGGGCAGCGTTACACATGTCAACCGCCCAGAAGTCAAATCCACAACCATGGGCAGTTATGGCAGGTCCAGCCCGATGCTGAATTATAAGACTGGTGCTTATCAATCCTACTCCCCAAATGAGAACAAATTCCGGGGATTTATGCAAAAGTTTGGAAACTTCATACACAAAAACAAGTGAAATACTTCCATTTCAAATTGTAATTGAAATATACAAAGAATGTGGCTGTACATATTTGCCCAAAGAACACTTTGCACACTTTTTTAGACCATGCCAAGAGTGTTCTGTATGAGAACTGGAGAAATACATAACAGTGTACAGAAAAGTTATTGTTTTGTGCTCAAATCAGTTGCACTTGGTTACCCCACAAAGGGCTACCCCAGTCAACATATTAAAAAAATTTTTTTAAACAGCAATAGATGGGATTCATTATTTCCTATCTATTAAAAATCTTGTGTTTGATTAGAAGAAACCTCAGTGGAGAGACTCCATTTGGATTTTATTATTCACCCCAAACTCTTCATTAAAAACCAGTTCATATTAATTAACACTGGTGCTTTTTATATACCTTTATAATTTTTTTCATATTTTCAGAGACATAAGAAAACAGAACAAAAAGCCTTTTTTGTTGATATATTCTACAGTATAACTTAATATGTCTGTTGTCTTATCATCTTTCCTACGCAGCACTGTACAAAGAGTGTCGTTTAAATTCTGTAGGCCAGCGCGCACTTACGTACATGAGCCTTAGGCATCAGCCTTGTATACTGCAGACACACACAGGCTTCATTTTCTAACCTGTAGAAACCATGCAGTGTACTGCTTTGCCCTGGCCATCTTTTTCTCAGTCATTTCTTAATTAAAATTTACAGCAAGTGACCAGCCTGTGGGAGTTCCCCTCGCCCCCTTCCATACATAAACCCCCTAAAGCCACAAAATTCTGCCCACGCGTGTGTTAGATTGACACGCCAAAGTGGAGATGTGCTGTTTGGAAATTGTTTACGTTTTTAAAGTTCGGGTTGGATGTGGTGTGTTGACACTGTTTCGTGAGGGATGGATAGTGGCAGTGAGAACTTGGCCTAGTCTGTCATTGTCACACGGCCAGCCTGGGTGGAAGCATTTCCACACTTTGGTCTGATGGCTCTGTTCAGGTTGTAAGACACCCTTGGCCATTCATAAAGGAACAAAAATGTTTCCTGTTCGCGGCCGAAGCTTTCACACGAACTTGTATTAAGCACAGCATGTAGAATCCAGGAAGCCAAAGACAGTGTGAGAGGCATGGGGTGCTTTAAAAATGTGTGATTGCTCTGCAGAACACTGCATTGTTAATTTTTAAAAAGCAGTATTCAGTTGATACTCTGAAGTGTCATTGTCTGTGTTGTTGAAATCATTTACACTAGGAGAATCCTGATAGGCGAGGCTGTGGAGTGGAACACCTAACATTTCCTGAATACTTAACTATAACCAGGTCATGCCCTACAAACTTACATTCTCTCGTGTGTCTGTGATAACACTGACACTGTTATGTATGAATTATTGAGATTTCAGTTGAGATAGGAGACTGGTGGATAATGTTCCAAGTCACATATCTAATAAGCAATAGATCTAACACTATGACGTTCTGTATGACATTAGCATTCTGTCCCGATTGGCCCAATGCCTGCTCTATTAGAAATGAAGAAACCATCTACTTCCTAACTAGGAATCAACCAGGAAAAGTTTAATTGAATGTCACCAGATAACAAGGGCCCATGGGACCAAGTGATTGAGGTAGGTAAAGTTAGAACAGTAAGGGGAGATTGAGTTCTGATGTACTTTGGCAGGGCCAGTTTTAATTGCTTTGTAGCCATTTTGACCTGACCTGTGACAGTGAGAGAGGAAAAGAGAGGTAAGCAGGAGGAGTCACAGCATTTGGGCTTTGAAGAAGAAAAGACCCTGGAGGGAAAGCAGCTGGGGAAAGGAGCCCAATGTTAAACACTTACAATGACCTTAGGGAGGACATCTGCGTAAGTAACACTGCACCTCACGGAAGTTGTGTACTTTTCAAGACCTGCGTAGCACTCAGTGCTGTAGGCTGAGTTCCAGCTCAAGCCCGGGTTACAGAACAGCATCCATGCCTGGCTGACTCCTCGTCTGCTTTGCTTTGTGAACCTCCTTGTGAAGTGATAAATCCCCTTGCTCTCTTGCCCCTCCTCGCCTTATAACCTGCAGAAATACGGCAGTACCTACATAGAAGGAATATCTCATGAATAAGAGTGTAGAACAGATGTTCATTCTTACATCATTCCAAAAGTAGCTTCATAACCTAGTAATTGAGGAAAATGCCAAGCTCTGTGATTCTGGTCTGAGCCTATTGGAAATAGAAGTGTGATGAACCTGTCCACATTAATAATAGTATAAAATATTCATCACGAGAATGGAGCCAACGTTGACTTTAAAACAAGCTTTTAGAATGTACGCTTTCTCATAGTCAGACCAGAGGTTCATATGCAAAAGTTTAGTGCCAGCCAATACAACTCCCATAATTTCTGGAAATATGGTTAACTTGGAGAAACATTCTTTTAAATTGTCACTGGGCTCTTTGAGTAGCGGGGAGTGGAGGGTGCTTCATTCCATCAGCCTATTGGGAAATTTAGGCTTTTTCACGAGAAATTTAGGCACAGTCTCTTTTCTTTGATTTTGTTCTTACTAATGTCTTCCTCTGGAAGCACCCCATGTCTGAATGTGTACATAGTTTCCCAAAACGGTCTTCAGTGGGAAACTCTCCTTGGTTAAGACTGAGAAAATAGAATACTTCATAATAACCAACATAATAACCATTGTCACAGTTTTAACTAGATACTGCCCAGGTTTGGGGGATATAATTCCAAACGATTTTTTTTTTCTCCTCTCTTTTACTTCCCATGTCGATATTGGTGGAAAGATGTTACATAGATGCATTTTGATATTAAACTTTGGCAATATGCCTTTCCCTCTCAGGGGCTGTCATTTCTAAGCAGAAACCCAAGGAAATAGTGTGATTTCTAAGTGGTTCTTGACAGGTGACATTGGAATAGCACAAAAGATGGTTACCCTGATATATTTATCTCCTTCTAGTCATGGCTTAGCCAGACCTGGCCCTGGTGAGTTGAAGTGTGGATACTTTCTGTCAGTGGAGACTGACAGGGCCTGAAGGTTGGAGCACTCAGTTTCCCTTTACTTAAGAACTATCTTTGTGCCACTATTATTCCAATGGTATTTTTGCCTTGTGAATATCTGTTGTCTCTTAATGTGCCTTTTGCTAAGGGGTTTAAAGTGGAATCATTGCTTTATAATAGCTAAGCTCATGATTAATGTGGGATTATGTTTAAAAATTACAATTTCAGTTGGGTTCTTATGTAGTTAAAACAAAAGTGGTAAAATTTATCCGCAAATCAACTTGTCAACTTTTTATGTATATTCAATATTACAGAGAACTATTCTTCCAAATTAACTTTTTGGTTAATAGATAAATATTAAATAATTTTGTACAAACACTATATTGTTGAGGGTTTTTTTTAGCACTATACCTTAGATTTTCTCACTCAAGTACCCCGTTAGTGATTATAACCAGAGATTTAAATGATAATTTATTAAAAATATTTCTTAGGGTCCAAGGAGATGGATCAGTGGGTAAAGCACTTGCTACACAATGTGAGGCCCAGAGTCTAGATACCCAATACCCACATAAAAGCCACAAGGGTGCAGTGGCATATGTGTAAGCCTAATACAGGAGGAAAAGGATCAGGGAGGGCTCCACAGTCAAGCTGAGTAGCTATGCGTGATCAGGATCTCTAGACTGAACTGAAGGGTCTGCTTCAGGAAGTAAAGCAGAGAGTGATCGAGGGACACACAGTGTCAACTTCTGGCCTCCATGTGCACCTGCATACATCCTCCAATGTGCACACACATGTCTACACACATGAACTCACATATACACATGGAAAATGACAGTAGAACTTTAAAATTTCTAAAATGCCTTTGTTAAAGACGCTATCCTATCTGTATCTGTCTTGGATCCTCAGTTGAAGAATTGTTCACTTTATACATTGATTTGGTCAACACTGGGTTGTCTATACATGTGCCATTGAACATACAGCCAAGTGTCCTATTGTCTAGTATTTACAGCACACATTTTCTACAGGTATAACTGTTTCTATACACTAAAGCAGCCATGTGCACTTACAGCCCTCAGTACTGAAGATGCTTTAAATATTTGTAGCCTGGTCGCTATAGACTAGCCCAGGAGTCTAAGTGCACTAAGATACTCTCATAGTAATGAAATACCCCAAATGCATTGTGAAAGTATATCTCCATGGCTACAAGCTACACGATTCATCTTCTTTGTTTTCATTTCTACTGTAAGAGTTACTTTAAGTGATTGTTTCTCTGTAGATTTAGAAAATTTCTTAAAAGAAATTTTTGTAGCTTACTTTTACATAAGCTGTTAACATTTGGGCTTTGGATAGAATATTCTACAGATATAGTTGTGTTACAGCATCAAAAAACCTAATCTGAAAATTATTTAAAATTCATAAAAACTGACATATCAGATTACAAGGTAGTTGAAGTATATGGATTAAGTTAGAAGTTGGGGGCTGTCAAAGGTAAATGCTATTTGAAGTTCCTAATGAAAAAGAGACATTCCTAATAAATGCCAAGGCTGAAGAAACCCCACTTACTTAGCAGCACAGACATATTGGCTTTAACTTGGGACACAACCTCAAGGTCATTTCGAATAGGCTGGATTGCTTTGCAGAGTCTAACCAAATCTACGTCTGGAGGCAGCCGTAGAGCACAAGTTTTGTGGTGTCTCCCTTTCCCTGTTGGTGGCCTACAGAGTACCTTACCATAACAAACACCGGAACCTGAGGGTGAAGGATCTATGGTGGCACTGGCTCGTTCTCCCCACATTCAGTTGTTCAGTGAGGTGTCTGGGCGTTTCGGTCAGCAATAAGCTAGGCCTTGCTGTCAGCTTTTGGAAAGCAACCTATTGTCTTGGCAATAGATTGGGTTGTTTGGGGATTTCCAAGAGACTCCTTTCGCAAATAGCTCAATTGGATGCAACCCAGTACCAGTACTGGAAACTTCCTTTGGTGACGGAAGATGGGGCTCCATCTCTCTCATTATTTGGAGACTTCACTAGGATTGTCTTAATGTCTTTTAGGAAGTTTCCACTGTAATAGTTTTCCATACCCCCTCCCCCACTGAGCCTCAATTCTAGCTGTCTTAGTTGTCTTTCCTTGCATTTCCTCTTTCAACCACATCTTTCCTTTCCCTTCCCCTCCTGACATGATTTTCCCTTTTCCATCCCCTTTACCTCAAGTCCACTCATAAAACCTATTTTATTTTCTCCTCTCAGGGAGATCCACGATTTCCCCCATCCCCACTCCCAGTCCCTTCCTGTATACCTTACCTCTTTGGGTCTATAGATCATATCTTGGTTATCATTTATTTATTCTGCTATACTCAAATTAGTACCTTATTCAGCCACTATCAGAGAAGCTCCCTCCTGCTGCAGATGAGAACAAGTACAAAGACCCCCATCCAGATATTAAACACACAGACACACATAGAGCGGTGAGGGAGAGAGAAACAGAGACAGAGAGGGGGGAGGAAGAAGAAGGGAAGGAGGGAGGAAGACAAAGGGAGGGGAGATGGAAAAAGGGAGGGAGGGAGAGAGAGGGAGACAGACAGAGAACGGAGACCTTAGAACAGTTCTAAATGGAATGCCTCCATCAAATCCTGACCTTCAGAGCCCAGGGAACCATGTGGAAGAAAAGGCATAAAGAGTGTGGGAGCCAGAGGGGATGGATACCAGCAGAACAAGGCCCTCTAAGTCAACTGAGCAAAGCTCCTATGAACGCGCAGAGGCTAGGGCAGCAAGCGCAAGGCACACGAGGGTCTGCCGCAGGTCCTCTGTTTATTTTATAGCTTTCAGTTTAGTATTTTTATGAGACTCCTGAGTGTGTGAACAAGTGGGTTTCTCATCCTTTTGCCTCCTCTTGGACTTTTTTTCTTCTGTTGGTTTGCCTTTAAAACGTTGGGGGTCTTTTGTTTTGTTTGCTTGGTTGTTTTGTTTTGTTTTTTCTTTTTCCACGAAAGATAAGTCACAGAAAGGTAAATGCCAGAAACTGTCGAAAATAGATAGCAGACCATAGGCAGTGTACCACGGCGCGTGCTGCTCTTTCCCTGTCCTGTGTAGAGGCTGCGAACCTGATAAGCAATCCTTAAATTACATCTACCTCTTGTCATGAGTTGAGAAGAATGTTTAGGAATCTGACAGATCACCAGCCTCAAAAATGCCGTACCTCTGTTTAGTTAACACAAAGTTTTGTTTTGTTTTAAGGTGTGACAACCAGGCTCTGTTATAGTATGCATTAGTTACAGACACAGTTTCGGCTCCACATTGACTCATCCAAATTCTTGTGAGGTACCTTCTAGCACGAGTTCATCTCTTAAGATGCAGAGTCACCTACAAGCCAGGTTTTACAGCTTGCCAGATTGCTCTCTTTTCTGACCTAGACATCATCTTGGTCTTCCTATGTCAGAGTAGTAAATTAAGCATTTAATTTAATATGCATATTATTAAATTGCCACACATGTATCAAACAGTATCTTTCACATTATAGAATTTAGTATTCAGGGCCATTAGGACACTTTAATGTAAATAATGTCAACACATAAGAATGATACAAAAAGAAGAGACTATACCTGTTTACTATTTACTTTTTATGCCTCTTGATTTTACAATAATCCTTATAATGTCACCCTAAATCTGTGAAGTTTGCCTCTATCTTAACAGAATGTGGTTTTTCACTATTTTACAGTTTAATTTGGATCAGTTAACCTGGATTTGAGGCTCCCACTAAATTGAAAGTAAATGATATGGGTGGCTGAGGATGATTGCACAGTGCAACTTTAGCATTAATCTGGATAAAACAATGTGGGGTTTCTGCAGTTGACACTGTCCCAGAATGCCTAACTTGTGGGATAAAAGATAAAATATTGTTGATAAATAAAACTATCTAGAAATGAAGATTGTCATTGAATTAAAAATTAGAAAAAATAGTCTATACAACAAAATCCAAGGAATGAATTTGGACACCAAAAGAACCCATAGAAGCCAAAGGTTCTCTGTAGTCATGAAATTAAAGAATAATGGGAATGTGAAAATAGAGAGAGCAGCACAAAGGAAACAATTGCGGGCTAGTACACCCAAAACAGAGGGTAGGAACAAGATACACTCTACAGATTCATATTTTGTTAGGTTACAAAAAATCTTTTAATGATATAGTTTGTTTACTTGAATCAATTTTATCAAAGTAATGTTCTGTTCACATATATGGTTTGGGGGAAAATAATGTCAAGTATTGTCCTTCATGGGTCACTTTAGTATTGTTCATGACCTACCTTGTTCTTTGTCCCTTAAGATCAAGTCTACCAAAATCATCTCAACTTACTTTATGACAAGAGTCATCAAGGGGATGTTTGAAAATCTATGAGCTTTGGAGATGGCTAGTCTTTAATATAGACTATAGACAATTCATACTGTAGGATATGACAGGTCAGAGATTAATGTATGAATTATCCCACTCTATAGGCTAATGTTTAAGAAGAACCTGAAATAATGGACATTTTCATTTCAGGCTTTAAGGAAAAATAAAAGGAGAGAATGGATTGAAAAATCAGATCCCTCACAAATTCTCCCCCTATTAACCCGTCAGTGAAACTGCCATGCTGGACAGTCTTTCCCTCTTTGACATTTCATGTTACTTTGAAACAATTTCAGGGGTACCATCTGCATTTATTATGTGTCTCTCAACTCTAAAGACTTCTTCTAATAAACTTACAGTACAATTATATCATGGTGTCATAAAAAGAACATTTATTTTGTTGGTTTATGATCACTATCCATAATATACTTAAGAGAGATGTCCCTGAAATTACTTGTGGGAATTGCCTTGACTTTAGCCATGCAGAATTTCTAATGAGCTCTTGACAAAGTGTAGAATAGCAGCATGGCCTGCTCTGAACCTAGAATCCCCTTTTCTTCCCACAGCAAATAAATAAATAAAAAAACCAAATGTATCTTCCAAATGTCTTTAAGTGCTATTTATTTACTTCTTTTGTATGGGTGTTTCCCCTGTATGTATGTCTGTGCATCATATGCGTACCTGAAAAAGCCAAAAGAGGGTAAGGATGCCCTGAACTGAAGTTAGAGATGGTTATGAGCTTCCATGTGGTTGCTGCAAATTTAACCTACGTCTTCCACAAGAGCAGCCAGTGCTCTTACCACAGAGCCATTGTCTACAGTCCTCTTCCAGGTCCTTTCACAAGTGTGCATACCTTAGGCCAATGGCCGCCAATGGCCATTGCATCTTTGCTATGCGCCATGATGCTGGTTTCCTGGTGCAACTGTTCTGTGCATTGCATAGAAGTCACTTGTTTGTCCACTGGCATTAAATGTTTATTATTTGGTAGACACATATGGGTGAAAGGCAGGACAGGTGTGGAAGTAATCTTTATTGAAGCACATATATGAAATGAGAAATTACACTGACTAAATGTGCAGGAAGAGCAAAAAAATGAAATAAAAAATGTGAGAACAGAGAGAAGAGCTAATGGTGGATTTTCCAGCTGCATGCTTTCCACATGAATACATATAATACATGAATCCTCTCTGGCTGTCTTGCAAGATGGGAGCTCATATTCAAAGGTGCTGTGGTTTCAGAGAAGATCTTCTTATCTAGTGTTATTTTATGATATAATATATTTCAAAATAGAGTCAGATTTGCAAAAACTACCTGCAACAGAATTAGGTAAAATGATCTTGGATGTAGAAATAGGACTCAAAGTGCTTCTGTTGCATTCTAAAGAGAATATATTTACCCCTATTGAGATACGAAGAAGACAGAACTTAGAGCATTGGAAGTTATTGGGAGGCCACAAGAAATGATCCAAAGCAGAATTCAACATTTGAAGATTCCAACAAAGAATGAGTCTCTCGGGGGCTGGAGAGATGGCTCAGAGGTTGGGAGCACTGGCTGCTCTTCCAGAGGTCCTGAGTTCAATTCCCAGCAACCACATGGTGGCTTACAACCATCTATAATCAGGTCTGGTGCCCTCTTCTGGCCTGCAGGTGCATACATGTAGGCAGAAAGCTGTATGATGTATACATAGTAAATAAATAAATGTTTAAAAAGAAAGAATAAAGGTCATATTTGTGAAAAAAAAGAAGAATGAGTCTCTCATACCTGGCAAGTGACTCTGCATGACCTGCTGGGCTTACTCACATCTTGGACTCAGAGGTAGACCTTGGGAAGGAACCACTCTATAAAGCACTTCTGCCTCCTGTGATCCCCTGATTATAAAGTGTATGACACAGTAGTACCCTTCACCCCTGTCCCTGTCAAAGACAGAATGAAAATAAGCACCTGAACCAGAAGTGGGTGCTCTCTACTTCTTCCTGCCCATCTCTACTTCATTCTCCTTTCCCCTCAACCACCTAAACATCCAGTTTTCTTGGCCTAACCAGTAGCGCTCGCTCTCTCTCTCTCTCTCTCTCTCTCTCTCTCTCTCTCTCTCTCTCTGTCTCTCTTTCTCTCTCTCTCTCTCTGTGTGTGTGTGTGTGTCTCTGTCTCTTATTTGTTTACAAATTTTTGCTCATTTGATCTTTTGTAGAAATCAAAAGAAATATGAGAAAAATTCTTCTCCAGAAACAAATGTAGGAGCCCTGTATCGTAGATTGTAGATTGATTACCTTGAGTATAGCCGACTAATTAAGATCACTTTCAGACACTAGAGTAAGACTGAAGTAGAATTTACTGAAGTGTAAAAGTAGGACAAACATGACAATGTGTAAATTACTCTCTAATTTAGTTGAAGGAATAACACAGAGGAACTAGTAGTATTTGGAAAATGGATCTCACTTAGTCTCTCTAGTTCTTGGCTCTCTGGTTGCTTAGCAGATGTGCCAAATTCTCCATTAGTGAAGACTTAATAATGACCCGAGGCTGTAGCCCTGGAATATAGAGTTTAGGCATACATCTAAACTACTTGGAGAACACAGTAATCATACATTTCCATGTCTGGCCCCAAGGGTGTGATGCCCATTCTGAGTAAGTCTACAGTGAAACCCAAGAATTTGTGGCTTAGTAAATTCCTGGATGATGCTCACAGGTAACCTCAACATTTAAATTTAAAACTACTAAGTACCAAACCATTTATTGATGATAAGAAAATTAGCCTTAATAATTCCAGGAAAATGTGTGTTACTATAGTAAATGTTGAAATTATAGCATGTAACTGGAATAGATTTCGTAATTTCACAATAAAATAAAATGTGTTTCTTTGAAATGACGTCTCTCCTTTTCAATATCCTATAATGTCTGCATTTTCACACACTTGCATACACATAATATTAGCTTTCTTTTACTAATGAGAGGTAATGTTCTCAATCACCTCTCTCTTTCTGACCTCTCTCCTCCTATCGTTCTCTCTGACTTCTAACAATGTTTTATGAAGTAGCCTATATGCCGGCCAAAATACATTCAAAGATGAATCAGCTCTCACTGGGTCAATTGACTGTGATTCTAAATATAATTGTTACTGCCTTAACCACCAGCCATATTCAGGCCTAATTTATAATCATAAATTAGAATGAAGAGCCATATCTACCTCTTTAGATAACCCAAATTTATTTCAAGCATGTACGATACACAATATAGGTATGATTCTCATCACAGTGTCCTGGGATATGATAAATGTGTAATAAATATGGAGATGGAAAATAGCATTCCAGGGTGCCACCAGTACCCTGGACTGGTGAGTTAAGACTCCATATCCTTCATGCCCCTTTGTTCTGATGGCTACATTGTTTTCACAAGCCTAACCACTCTACTTTACTCTGAAGTCCCCTTCAGCTTATATATTTTCCTCAAATCAATAAATACGTGCTTAAATAAAATTCTCTTCCTTAGCCTTTTGTGGCCATGTATCTTAACATACTGTAAAAAAAATATCCTGCCAGGCAGAGCAGCACCTGCCATAATCCTAGCACTGAGGAGGCAGAGGCAGAGGCAGAGGCAGAGGCAGAGGCAGAGGCAGAGGCAGAGGCAGAGGCAGAGGCAGAGGCAGAGGCAGAGGCAGAGGCAGAGGCAGAGGCAGAGGCAGAGGCAGAGGCAGAGGCAGAGGCAGAGGCAGAGGCAGAGGCAGAGGCAGAGGCAGAGGATCTCTGTGAGTTTAAGGAAAACCTGGCATACATAGTGAGTTCCAGGATAGCCCTGGTTACATGGTAAAACTGTGTTTCAAGAAAAAGAGAAAAAGAAGAAAGAGAGAAAGAAAGAAAGGAAGAAAGAAAGGAAGAAAGAAAGAAAGAAAGGAAGGAAAGGAAGGAAAGAAAGGTAGAAAGAAAGAAAAGAAAGAAAGGAAGAAAGAAGGAAAGAAAGAAAGGAAGAAAGAAGGAAAGAAAGAAAAAAAGAAAAGAAAGAAAGGAAGAACGAAAAGAAAAGAGAGAAAAAGAAAGAATGGAAGGAAGAAAGAAAGGAAGAAGAAAGAAAGGAAGGAAGGAAGAAAGGAAGGAAGGAAGAAAAAAATAGATGAAAACCATGGATCAATAACAGAGCTCTCAGAGAGGAGACAGACTGAACAGCTGTATAATTGTTTTAAGCTATTATATTTGAATTTAAAAGACAACAATGGGAAATTAAAATCACATTATATATTCATTTAATAGTAAATGTAGAAATGAATATCAGGTATAAAATGGTTTCTCTCAAAGCATGATTCTGACAATGTAATGTTTTCAATCATTTGTTGGATCAAATATTTCTGCCAGAATTTCTGGCTCCCCAAACCAGGAATGAATTTCTTTCATATTGGCGATTTACTGCAAGTATAATTTTGAATAATCATTTGTAATTATTACTTGGACATAGTCCCTACACCTTTCATCCAATTCTAGCATATGGTCTGTGCTTTTGAAGTTAGATTAGGAGTAGACATGTTTATAATATGGGAGTTGGCAACTCTTCTACTTGGAACAGGACCAGAAATCGCCTGTGCCACACAGATGTCAGCTAAACAAAATACTC
Source organism: Rattus rattus (assembly GCF_011064425.1). NCBI lineage: Eukaryota > Metazoa > Chordata > Mammalia > Rodentia > Muridae > Rattus > Rattus rattus. Next base: position 70,742,119 of record NC_046161.1, on the reverse strand, counting down.
TCCTAATGTCAGCAGCTTACTGTTCTATAGCAGTGCTAAGAGTCACATGTCCCAAACCATTCTGCAGGGGTCAAGAGAGAAAATGTGACCTGCAGACCACTGAAATGCTTTACTTTCCATTTCACAGGATTTTGTAACAAAACTGAAGAAACAGGCCATAGTTGTTAAAATATGGTCTTGATGCTTGCTAACAAGATGTGAATAATATATTTTACTAACTACTTGATTATATATTCTTGGGTGGGTTCAAGAAATATCTAAGCTGTGCCATCATCTATAATGGAAATCAACAATATTTTCTGATTCAATGTATTTTGGGTTTCCAGTTCAGAGTCTGCAGCAAACTATTAAAGTTTCATAGAAAAAAATCAACCATGGATAATATGTGAGCAAACTTTCCTATGTCCTAATAAAGTCTATTTATCCTATAATTTGATGTTCATATAGCTTTTACATCTTTCTGGCCCTGTAACCTTTTAACCTAGCAATACAGTGAGGTCTTTTCATCATTGAAAACCTTCCCTGACATATTTCCCCTCTAGCTATTATCCTTTCTCTGCTCTGCTCATTTAAATTGCCCAAGTAACATCTGTATCAGCCAAGTTTAGTGATGAGAATCACACTAGAAGGTAGGAAATGCCCCTTCATGTATCAAAAACTGAACAAAGGCCCAGCATTGGCATCCAAGTGCCAAGCAGCAAGCCTTTGAAATTTTACCACATTTCTCTGTAGGATTTCATATTCAAGTGGCACTGTTTATGGCTCTTAAATAAAGCTCCAAAATAGAGAAATGTAATGTGGTGATTTCAAATAAAGATGCTGGCATGTGTATTCTAAGGGTCTGAGTTGTATGAAATATAATTTACTGCTTTGCTAACAAGGGAAGAAATTGCCCCCCATCCCATGTGTATTTCAGATTTAAGTGAGTCAACCATTTTCTTTTAAATTTCTAGATTTCCAACAGATAGCGCTCTATTTCTTTAACTTCCCTCCCTGCCTCTCCTCCCTGACAATAAGCTTAGAAGGGTAGGGATCCTTCTGGAAAACATTTCCATTAATTCAGTTCGCAAAGCCCAAGAGAGCTCCAGGCCTCCCCAAGTAGAGTTCCTTGTCAGCTAACTCCGGACTCTCTGCTCTCTGATACCTCAGGCTGAAATAAGGAGGGTCATAAGTTTGAAACATCCTGGGCATTTGCACCTCTCCCATAACAATGTTCCTCACGTACTGTAAGTCACACTCTAATACGTAAGTTCTAGGGATGAATGGACTGCCTTGGTGAGGAAGAAGTGCAGAGAGCGGGGGTTCCCTCCAGTAGAGGTAGAAGTAGACATGAGCTACTGATTGATACTAAAGAAAATGACTAGACATTCCAGAAGAGCAGAGTAGAGTGAGCTAAAGTCCTTATGCATATCTTACTCATGAACCATATTTGAACTTCATTACCTGCCAGTTGCCAAGGGTTGGATATTGATTTCTCAGTGCGTGAGTGACTGTGTGATTTAGCCATCAGAACACCAAAGCCAACACAAGTCTGACAAGGTATCAAGGACATTCCCCAGTGGCTTGGTGTCTCCGTGCTCTATAGTTTATGCCACCTCTAAATAGTCCTCTCCCTAATAAACTCACCAATAGGTCACTACATTGAAAACTGTACCATTCCAGTCCAATCATTACTTAGTAACACCATTTGCTGATGATAAATAGCTTGCAAAGTATAAGCCTTTGGGGGGGGGCTGTCATTTTATATATAAAACAAAGTCCAAGGATAGCTTTCAATCATACTGCGATTCAGAATGAGGCTGGGCCTCCTTTGGGGAAGTAGCTTGAGGTTGAATTAGACCCTCTTTGCTAAGAACTAGGAAACTCCATCTATAGTAAAGTATTTGAGAAGAAATGACTGAGCTTTATAGCTGGTCCCTAGGTGTCGTAAGACTCAGATTTCCAAATGCCAGTGATCACACTGAAAAAAAAATTCAATTTAGTGTCCTGTGCAGAGCAGTAAGGATTATTCACATCTAGATATTCAAGCCCCAAACCCATCCAAGTATCTTTGTGATAAATGAATTCAGAATTAGTTCTGGGCAGAAACTGTTACAATGATTCAATCTACTGGGGATCAAACATGTTAACTTCGAAAATGGAGCATCAAATATAAAGAATGGAAATTGACTTTTGGCCCAGATTTGGTACAGATTTGGATTTCCAGTGCTTAACAGGCCATTCTGCTTCCCCGGGTTGTAACAGTAAATTTGCACTGGTGTAACAGGTCTTGATTAGTTCCGGAGAGGAGGAGCACTGTGAGCAATGGCCCTCACACGGCAAACACTGTGCAAAAGACTCCCATCTGTTCCAGTCGTGCTCTCTCAGCAACTTCATGGTACTGCCTCTCATTATAGCACACTTCATAGTTACCGAGAATGAGGAGAAGATAGCATCTACAGACACACCATGATGGTGGCCCTAGCCAGCAATGGCTCCTAGGAATTGTGAAAGTCTAGATGAATCTGAATACTGGCACTGTCCTTAGCCTTCAGGACTTGGAAACTTCAATTGAGTCCAGCTGACTAACCTTCTCCCGGTTAAACCAAAAACAGAGACTGACCATAACAATCCAAAGGAACAAAAATGTCCTGTCCTATCTTGTAGCAAGGAGTGGGGTTGACTCTATCTGTATCTGTTTCTAATGCTTCCCAGTTTTTGTGAACTTGGAAGAATATTTACTGTGCATAATGGAGTAGAGACTAGGCAAAATATTATATTTGTGAAAGGTGGTACAGTACTCAGCCCACACAGTTCACCTCCACCATGTCCCTGGGGCAAATGGAAACAGTGATAAACACCGAAGGTCGCTCATAGCTTCTCTTTGGTAAAAATGCTGCCTGGGCAGATGTGGCATGACCAATAAAGAAATTTGGCACAAACAGACACTTTTGAATCAACACAATTTTAAAAAAAGAACACTCAAATTTTCACCAAGCATGGCCATTGGATTTTACCTTTCTGATATTTTTTGTTGGAAAATTATTAAGATGGTATTGGGAGGGCCAGACAGAGCATATACATCAAAATACCAGGAAACAGATGTTCAGATTGGCATGTTTGGTTGTTGATGAATGGCAATAATGTTATTTTTCTTTTTTTTTTATTATTTGTAAGAGTTGGTTGGACATTTTAACTTAATCAAAATTCATTATTCTCATATTTGGGTTATTTTTATTTATATATAATAATATTTTCCTTCAAGAGTAGATGCCAAAATTAAACTAACCAAAAGCAGCCTCGGTCCAAGGTCTCCATCCCTCTGTGGACCTGTTCTGTCCCCCTGCCTCACTCCCAAGAACTATGGAGATCTTATAAAATCCCTTTATTTATCATTTTCCCACAAGTCCTTCTTATGTTAAAGGCAAATCTGTGCCTCTTACCCATAATTCTCTGCCTGCTCAGAAATGACTTGGGACTGAGCAGTGCCAAGACTGTGTGTGGAGGACATTTTACTAGCTCTGGCCAGACATGACACCTCTTGATGCCTCGTCTAAGATTAAGTATACATAGTAGTAATTTCCATTCTGTACATTTTCACTGATCATTAAATGAAATACAAATAAAAAGGCTTGGAATAGCTTCAGGCTTAAATGAAAAGATCAATAAGTGGTAACTAATATCTCCGCTGAATTTCATTTTGTTGCTTTTGTCCAACAACCTATGAAAGCAGGAACTGGTTTCTCATCCTTTGAATATAGACGATGCTGACAGCATTTTCATTATAGGATTGTAAGTATTAAATTCCAGGGAGAAAGAGGAAACATTAAAACTAAGATAGAGCTGTGTGTGGTGAGAGAGGAGTATGCTCTGTAACAAACAGCCTGAAGGCAAGACCACCATTATCAAAGGAAGCAACAACTGAGTTGTGCACAGTAGGACTTCATGAAAGGATGATCCTCTCTGGGTGACTATTTTAACAAGGTTCCGCAGACACAACCCCACACTCAGTGTCTATGATTCATTGTGTCAATAAGTTAGTCAAGCTCTAACTCACACCACTCCACTGGCTTACCCTTGATGAGAAGGAAGGAGGGGGCGGCACTCATTCTGCCAGGCACATCGTACGTGTACAGAACATAATAAGGACGGGAAGCTTGGCAAGCATCTTCTAAGAAGAAATGAATGTAATTTTGTGTTCCTGGGACAAAAACTATTTTATCAATTCAAGGCAGCCTTGTATCTCACTTCCTCCCTGACTCTTTGTTAAAACAAAATTGAAATATGAAAGAACAAGGAGTCCCCATCTTGTACTCCATGTACAGGAAGTTATAGTTAATAATTTACATTTTGTTGGAAATTGTACGAGAAAAAGAAAAACAAATTATTTTGACATTATTACGTGAAACACACATAAGTGGAATTACTAAAGAAAGAGCAAATATGTAACTAACATCTGATGGTGATCTCTGTGTTGCTTGTGTGAATGTCTTTTTCTATATCATGTAACCAGCAATTAAAATGCATTTTATTATAACAATTAACAAAGCTTTGGTTTTAACAGGTATGCGTCTCCTAACAAATATGTTTGTTACCCATTTTCTCTAGTAAATTAAAAACCAAGGAGAGACACAGACTCTATATTTTAATAGCACAATATAAAGACAGAAGCACATTATTCTATTGGGGAAGCACATTTAAAACATTCTCCTCACTGGCTGTTTTCCCATTCCAAAAAAGCAATTCAGTTTCCAAAGACAGAGACAATTGTTTCCTTGGAAAACAGAACAATTTTAAAGTATCATTTGCCATTAATTTAAAAAAATTCCTTCCTGTTCATAGTTTGCATTTGATCATTATAATTAAGTACCTAAAATTCAATCAGGGAAACTATATTGCTCAAGGTGAAATCCTAAGTTAATAAATCTGTGATTCTCAAATTGAGGCATGACAGAAAGAAAAAGAGAGGGAGAGGGAGAGGGAGAGAGACAGACAGAGATAGAGACAGACAGGCATGGACAGAGAGAGAGAGAGAGAGAGAGAGAGAGAGAGAGAGAGAGAGAGAGAGAAAGCGAGCAAGTGCTTCTCATATAAAGAGTCAAAAGCAGCTTTCTTACCCTCTATTGCCCAATGTGAGCTTTAATAAAATACATTTTTTCCTTTTGTATCTTATATGACAGTAAAGTGTTACCTCCTTTTCCTACATAATGTAAAAATCATTATTTTATGAAGTGTTCCAATAGTTGAAATAGAATTGTAAACCAAGCTAAATTTTCCAAAAGACGAATTAGTTATTTTCACAAATATGCCAAAATCCCTTCACATTAAAAACTATGTTCCATTGCATGGGGAAGGAATTTTAAAATTAGATCTGTTGTTTACAAATTCTTTTCTTAAAGCCATGCACATATAAAATTAAAGAGACATCAAAATGATTTGAGTAGAAATGATTTTTACTTTGGATGAGGAGGATGTGGGAAAGCTGTGTTGAACTCTTTTATCAGTCAACAATGAAGAACCTACTCCATAAATTCTGTATGTAGACTTAGAATTTAAACAGCATGATTTTGTCGATGACCCAGTATTCTGTTCTGAGTGGGCTCAGGTTGACCTGAACTACCAGACAGAATCCCATCAATGTACTGTAGGAAGCAGAGGCCAGGGCAACAATGGCAGACACTGAGGATGCAGGGGCAGAGGGGACAGAGCAGAGGAAGCAGAGTGGCAGGGTTGTGTGGTTGAAAGGAAACATCACCTTGCAGCAAGGATTTGATACGCTCAGATTGCCAACTGCTGCTTTCTCGACTGTTCACCAGAGCTTAGCAGTCTCTATGACTCTTTAAGACTCAGTTTCTACTTTGAACTCATTCCCGTGCTAGTCTTAGTCCTGATACCACTTGCTTGGTATGTTTATTCTCTGTGCTTTATAAAAACCACTGTCAAGAGTGACATGGACAAGCTCAATCAAGTCAATGCTCTGCTTGTCCACAGCCACAGAAACTTTCAATGTTGCGATGTGATTTCTGGTTGCTAAATCAGGCCCCTTCAGTGATGGGACAGGTATACCCCAGGGCCTTATCTTTTTATTCTTAGGAACCATCAGCTAAGCCAGGGACAGCGTTCCATTTCATGATAAGGTTGGTCATGTCTTTACCTTGTTTCTTACTGAGATCCCTGTAAACATCCCCATATCCACCTCTGTTAAATATGTGTCCCATTCACCACACAGGTATTGTTACAGTAATCTTGGTGAATGCCTGGCCTTTATGTTCTCACTCTCCGTGGTTGCTCTGAAAAAGACACAAATTGAGCTCAAACCTCCTGTTAGGGCTGACATCACTGTGCAGATCCCTTTAACTGCTGTAGCAAATGAGGGCGGGCCTATCAGACAAGGGAAGGAAAAAAATACCTTCAAATCCCTAAAACCTATTTTCCACATGAAGAGACTTTTATCCAGAGGACTCTTTAAGAGCATTTAGACACCTCTGATAAAGCACTGAGAAACAGCCTAGGGATTAGAGAGGATGGAAATGGGCAAGTCCAGACCCTTAATAAAAATGATATCACTTAAGACAAGTTCTTGGTTAAAAGACCCAGTGCAACTTGAAGCAGCAATCCTCTTTGCAGAAACTTAGGGTGATTCCATCCTCATGGCTTGAGCATAAGGTATGGGGGCACATGTCAAAAAAATCATGAATATAGACCTGCCACAGGGGTGTATTGGCTTTAATTCCTATGGCTCTCGGCAAGATAAAACTTGCCCTGGAGATGCCTCCACCTCCAGCCTGTTCCGGGATTGGTTGGATGTGCATCAACTCTGAACACAGGGCTCCTGGGGCTCTCTTAGGAATAGAAGTGGCATAGAGAATATCTTTGCAGCTGTTTTGATGCCAAGGCTGGACTGTGGGGCTAGTGAACTCTTCCCAAAGTATAGATAATTCCTGACTTCTCCATGTCTTCATTTGTCACATTCTGTAAATTTTCACTATCTGTCTGTCTGTCTGCTTCCTTTCTTCCTCCCTCCTCCTTCCCTCCCTCCCTCCACCTCCTCCCCTTCTCTTTCTTTCCTTATCTTCATCCCTCTGTCCCCCTCTTTTCTTCCCTTTTCTCTGTTCTGTCCCTCCTCTTTCTTTCCGTTTTTGAACTTGGGCCCTTGCACGTGTTAGGCAAGCTCTCCACACCTAATCTTTCTCTCCTCCTCAGACTTCTGCTGGTTTTGATTGTGGCCCTTTCCATTTACATTTCTGATGAATGGAACTACTTTATGATGCTCATGGCAATATAATAAAATCGGCAAACCTAAGACTGTCTTTAGAAAGGAGATAAGAGCAGTAGAAGTGTAGCCTTATCTACCATCCTTTGTTTAAGTCCCACGCCAGTCCTGAAGGGGTTCCTAAGAGGCTTGTTCTTTGCTGATCCCCAAAGCTCACAGTTTTTTAACTTTTCATCCTTAGACAAAAGAAGCTAATGATAGAGTGAGGGCCTCAGGGTTTCTGGAGGTTCTATGAGAATGTCCTCTAGTAAATATCTTTCCTCACGGCTCATTAGCATTTTAGGTCTCTGTTCTGCTTACTTCCCATTTTTCTAAATCTTATTAACATCATTTAACCAGAGGCCCCTAAGGTTACCCTGAAGCTGTCAGGGCAGTAGTAGCTTATTGTGAAGTTGAGGATGTCAGGAGTTCAGGGGTCAGAAAGGAAGCAGGCTTCAGCGGCAATGCGAGTGGGGAGTGACCTCATTAGGTCAGAAAGGTTGAAAGTCTATCACATTGTGGCCTAAGGACATCAACCTTGCCACCTCTCCAGAAGTCAAGATGTCAAAAGTGTTAAAATCTTGTCCTGATTTAAGTTTTAGTCCCTTAACAATTTGCTATAAATAAGCCCTTTATTTCCCTGAGTTTGGGAAATAAATTTAGCACAGCTGCCTCTCTGTTCAGCTATATTTTCATGAATGTGTAAGGAGTATCACAAACTATAAGACAGTGTGAAAGAGATATTATTTATCAACAACCACATGACAGGTGTTTTCTACATACACATTATTAAATTTAATGATGCTATTGTAAGGGTCTGGCATAAATGAAGACATTCTTTTTTCATTAATTTATTTATTTTTATTGGATAGTTTATGCATTTACATTTCAAATGTTATCCCCTTTTCAGTTCCCCCTCTCCCATCCTCACTTCCCCTATTTCTATGAGGATGCTCCCCCTCCCACCCATTCACTCCCACCTCAACACCCTGGCATTCCCCTACACTGGAGAAACTAGCCCTCACAGGACCAAGGGCTTCTCTTCCTATTGATGCCAGACAATGCCATCCTCTGCCACATATGCGGCTGGAACCAGTGGTTCCTCCATGTGTACTCATTGGTTGGTGGTTTAGTCCCTGGGAGCTCTGGGGGGTGGTCTGGTTGGGTGATATTGTTGTTCTTCCTATGGGATTACAACCCCTTCAGCTCATTCAATCCTTTCTCTAACTCCTCTATTGGGGTCCCTGTGCTCAATCTTATGGTTAGCTGCAAGCATCCTCATCTGTATCAGTAAGGCTTTGGCAGAGCCTCTCAGGAGACATCCATATCAGGCTCCTGACAGCAAGCACTTCTTGGCATCAGCAATAGTTACTGGGTTTGGTGGCTGCATATGGGATGGATTCCTAGGTGGGGCAGTCTCTGGATGACCTTTCCTTCAATCTCTGCTCCACTCTTTGTCCCTGTATTTCCTCCCATGAGTATTTTGTTCCTCCTTCTAAAAAGGACTGAAGCATCCACATTTTGGCCTTTCTTCTTCTTGAGCTTCATATGGTCTGAGAATTGTATCTAGGGTATTCAAAGCTTTTGGGCTAATATCCACTTATCAGTGGATGCAAAGAGACACTGTCTCTCAATCAGATGATCAGACTATTGAAACAACATACTCCAAAGGAATGGGAATTACCCCAAGAATCTAGTGATGGGAGAAGGAGATAGTACATGTTAGAGGCATAACTTGTCTCCTGGAAAAAGATTGCAATCAATTGTAATAACTTTTCAGACCACCTTGTAGAATGAGACCGAAGTCCAGATAAAGATGGGTCAAAGAGAGGTGGGACCGCACCTTAACCAGGACTGCTAAGATGTGCAAACCGTGGCCCACATTTAAATTTGATCTCACTTCATAACCCTGAGGGATTTGCTGGGTCTTTGTGTCCCTCCTTCCAAAGTGGCCACTAATTAAATATTTTTCTGCTTTCTACTTTTCGTTTGGTTCTTTTAATTGGTTTATTTCAGGGAGTGCCATAACCAATCGGAGACTCTCTTATTCAATAACACTATCATAAACATAAAAATGAAAACGATATTCTTATTCTTAGGTTTAAATGAATAAAATATTGCAATACAAAATGTTGTACAAAATTGCAACTACGTGTTACCATTCAAAATATAACCTACAAGCTCCATTTAGCCACAGGAAGTGAAAACGGCATCCACTCTTTTACATTTACTTCAAGTGGCAAGGAAGCCAATAAATGCCAGTTGTCCAGGCTTAGACTTATTTCCTGTGGAGTTCATTTTCTTGGGATCCTATAAGTCCACTCTCACAACACACTCACTTCCGTTCCATACAGTGGGCTAGCAGGACACACACACACACACACACACACACACACACACACACACACACACACACACACACACACACTTATACATTATACTTATACAGGCACAACTGTCTGACCACAACTAGATGTCTCCAACATGAACGTGTTTCTTAGGACGTTCTGATCTCTGTATGGGAGCAGGTCCAGTCCATCTAACCTGTTCAAAGCAGAACTTCTTGTGGTTGGGGTAAATTTGTATTTCTGGCCCTTTCAGTTTTCTCCTTAATCTACAGGTAAATTCTTGAATGTATCTTTGTACAGAAAATGAGCCATGCAAGTCCCAGCTGACCAAAAATTCTTGGAGGATGTTATGACTATAAAGCAGTGAATACCTGGCTGTTTAGTTAAGAGAAAAAAATTAAGACTTATTTATTTATTTTATTTATACAAGTACACTGTAGCTGTCTTCAGACACACCAGAAGAGGGCATCAGGTCCCCATTACAGATGGTTGTGAGCCACCATGTGGTTGCTGGGAACTGAACTCAAGACCTCTGGAAGAGCAGTCAGTGTTCTTAACCACTGAGCCATCTCTTCAGCCCATTAAGAGGAAATTTAAACCTTACAAGAAACCTACACTGTTGAAACCTTGGATCATTTCGCTGAATTCATCATGAAGATTAAGATAAATAAGTAATCTTCAAGAAAAATAAAACAAATGGTATCTTGGGGAAGAAATGTAGCATTTACGATTTTTCTAATTGCATTTTGTTACTGTGATAAAACACTGGTCAAAGCAGAGGATTTATTTGGCTTACATGTTCGGGTCACAGTCCACCACTGGGGGATGTCAAGGCAGAACCTCAAGGCAGGAATCCAGAGGCAGGAACTGTGGAGAGTGCTGCTTGCTGGTTCACTTTCTATCTTGCTCAGTCTCCTCCTTACCTGGCTTTCTTATACACCTAGGACCGGCTGCCCAGGAAATAATAGTATCAGCATTTGTCTGGGCCCCTCTACATCAATTAAGAAAAGATGACCTCTCACAGATATGCCAACAGATCATGCTGATAAAGACAGGTATTCAAATAACCCTCAAATAAAGTAAAATGAAATAAAAATGCTGATTCCAAGCTGTGTCCATTTGACTCAGATATTCAATTTGACAGCTAATGCTATCCAGGGCAATTACTATCATATACTGTTGATAACTGAGAAATGTGAATTTCAGAGAGCTTTTTGGTGTGTAAATTCTATTCGAGTTGTATTTAGATATTAGTTTTATATCTTTATTTCAGTTAGAATAAAATAGCAGTAAAAGTCTAATACAGTCTTCTTAGTTATGATAATAGATTTAGGTGTTTTTCTTTTTAAATATGAAGCTTCACTTATAGACCTCCCATTTGGAAGAGTAGTCATGCTTATAAATGAAATGTATCACTATATATAACTCTGTGATTTGGGATGGGATTGAATAAAGTTCGCAATGTCAGAGTGGTTCATTCTGCAGCAGTCAGAAAAAAAACAAAAAACAAAACAGTATTCCCAAGGAAAGCAGTGTTTTCTATCAGCTTAGTGTCGCAGGATCAAGCTTAGGAGATTACTCAGCCTTTTTGTTTAGGAGGACTTTTGGAATTAGTTCCTACAAGTAGGCCTGGAAACCGTGTCAAGCAGTTTGTATAAATTGAATACAAGAATTGACTAGAGTATATTACTATGCAATTTAGCAACAAAAGGCGTGCTAAGGAATATTTGTAACCCAGAGCAGAATTTTTTTTTTTTTATAAGAAACAAGAGTCTCCTGGGGTAAGGGGTTGCTCAAAGTATCTAATCATTCATTGTACCAAAGTTTCTCACTTACTTATTTTTCAAAATTAAATAAAGAAATCATACTAAAGAGTAAATCTATAACTCCCTTAATAAGGTTAGCATCTCTAATTGTTCTAGTTGATCTTAGCAATTTCTAAGAATACTTATGCTGCCATATTTATTATGCAATTTTACTCCTTATATTTTAAAGATAAACTTTGGAAAGGAAACAAGAAAGTTGGCTCTGCCTCTGGGATGTTCTTTAATCCTTTGCAACCGTTACTATTGCTTCCGAGCTAAGTACCACAATATTAGATTTAGGAAGATACTGAGAGGATCATGAGGTGTATGGTCTAACTGCATCTCGGCAGCTTCTCCGGGACCTAGAATCTGTTCTGTAGTTGCCTCCAGTGTGATAGAACATTCCCTCTGCATTAAGTGAAATAGTTGGTTGCTTCTCGTCTGTGATAGGATTAGTGAGGTGTTGAAAGGTATCTTCTAGATTGTCACTACTGTCCAAACCAATAAGCTATTACTGTGCGTTAATTAACTCTACCCTGGAACGAATTGTTTTCTGTAAGAGAATTTCCAGTGACTTGAACACATTTCTCTAAACAGTGGCTTATAAATGTGGAACATTTTGACAAATGACAAAATTAAAAGAGATATTTGAAATCATCAATATCATTGAACACAGAATGTATCTGTGGCCTCAGAAATTGGTAGTCAAGAATATTTTAAATTCTGGCCTCTCAAGAATGTATGACAAAAATCCTCGTTCCCAGTATCACTGACCTTGTTAAAATTGAGGCAATTCAAGAAACTCTTGCTTGAAGGAAAGCAAAACAGCAACAAAAAAAGTGAAGGAGGGATGGGCATACAACTCAGCAACAGAGCGCTTAGCATATGTAATACCGAAGTTAAATCCCAATGCTGCAAAGTAAGTTAAAAGTATTTGTAATGCTACCCAACATGGAAACACTATATGGATGTTAATATTAACATGTATAAATTGTATAATATTAAAATTGTTTTAAGGTATTTTTCTTTCTGTTTCTTCATAATTAACTTTCAGAAGAGCGTCTCCTTACTTTTTTCATTCTTTCCTTCCTTCCCTTCTTCTCCTTTTTCTCCTCCATCTTCCCTCCTCCTTTCTTCCTTATTTCTATTTCTTCTCCGCTTTTTGTAGTATATGGCCCTCATGCTAGCTCTAAAACCAATCGTTTCGGTATCAATTCCTATGATAACATCAATTGTTTTCAGAGTCTACATATGAGACCAAGTAAGTCTTGTCTTTCTATACGTGATATACATCCTTTAACATAATGATGACCAATTCCAGCCATGTGGTCACAAATAAGATAATTGATTCTATTTATTGTTATCTAAGAACAATAGCCAAATGCTTACACATTCTACTTTTTCCTCCCCCTTCATCGCTTAATGAATACTTAAATCGCTTCTATTACTTGGCTATTGTGCATAGTGTTTCGATGAACAGAAGCCCAGGTAACTCTTCACCACACTTATTTTATTTACTTAGATATATACTCAGAGCAGAAATTGATGAATCACATGGCAGTACTACTTTCAATAAATGGTATTTTGAGCTTTTGGCATTTTGCTACATGTCAGCATTTCTCCTAAAGTCCTGGGCTCATATGACCTTCCTTCCTTAGTCTCTACCAACTAGAATAGCAATCATACACCACCAAAATTTAGCTATAATTGTTTGAAGAATTTTTTATATTGATTTCCATATGGCTTTATTACTTCACAAATCCAATGATAGTATGCAAGAATTTCTCTTTCTCCATATCCCTTGTGGTACTTACCTTTTTCTTCTTGGCGATGCTACTTTTCATATAGAATTTTATGTACCACAATGACCTTACTTATTACTTATTTATTAACTGATGACTAGTGATGTTAAACACTTTATCTTACACTATTTGGACGTTTGAATGTCTTCTTTGAAAAATATCTGTCTTGGTATTTTACATATTTTTAAACCAGATATTTAGAAATATTACTTAGTATTGAGGTTTTATAACGTATATGCATTATTATACAGTCTATATGTCTTTTATGCACCATACAGATATTATGGATATCAACTCTATGTCACATATACAGTTCATTAATGTTTTCCCATTCTATAGGTTATCTCTGAGCTCAGTTGATTTTACCCTTTGAGATGCAGAAGCATTTTAGAATGATGCAATTCTATTCATTTTTTGCATTTGTTTCTTGTACTGTAGGGTCTTATCCAAATATTACTGCTTATCCCAGTATAACAGCATTTTTGCTATGTTTTGTTTTATTAATTTCTGAATTTCAGGTCTTATATTTGTATCTTTAACATATTTGAGTGGACATTCTAAAAGATGAGAATCCAGCTTCATTCCATAAATGAAGGGCATTGGATCTCCTGGAGCTGCAGTTAACCAATGGGTGATTGGAACCGAATCCCATATGTGGGTGTTGGGAATTGAATGCCAGTCCTCTGGAACTGCAGTCAGTGCTCTGAATGCTGTGTCTCATCCAACACAGGTTTGTCTATTTTATCATTTTAAACTAATGTTCCTTGCATTTCTGATCTTTCATTTTTAATCTCTATCATTTATTTCATTTATATATAATCTGATCCTTATTATTTACTTCTGTAAATTCATGTTGAAGTTCTTTGTTATTAATTTTCTAGTTTCTTAAAACCTACTCCTGTTTATTATTTGAGATCTTTCCACTTTTTGAGGTCAATGCTGATTCTTTCAAATTTTTGCATAGAGTCCATATGCCTTAATTGCATAAGTATTGGCTTTGGTATAATTTAAGGAATTTAATTTCCTTCTTCATATTCTTCCTCCATTGATTTTATGATTATTATTTTATTATTCTGTATATGGGAGTTCTCTTTATCTGTCTATCTTTTCACTAAATCCTTGAAGTGAACTTGAGGCCCAGAAGAGGGCACCCCTGGGACTAGAGTTTCAGACAGTTGAGAGCTGTCATGTGGTTGCTGGGACTTTAACTCAGGTCTTCTAGAAGAGCAGTCAGTGCTCTTAACCCCTGAGCTATTTCTCCATCTTCCAGCATTTAATTTTACTTGAATTAAATTTTAGTTAAACGAATGCCACCTAGTTTTATAGTTTCTAAATCACTTGTCGTCTACTAGTTTTATTGCATAGAGGTTAGAAATGATAGCCATCCAACATTATTTCACTTCTCTAAAGCTTGTTGAAATTAGTTTTATGATTTGTCATATCTGTTCCACAGAGTCTTTATAAGCTAAGAATATGCATTTTGTGGTACTTGGATGAGGCAGCCTGTAATTGCTTATTAGGGCTATTTCGTTTACAGTTTTTTGATCACCCTGCTTCCTTGTTGATTTTTGTCTGTGTAATTTGTTTGTTTCTGACATTTCAATATTGAAATCACCCAATACTTTTGGGTTTTGGCATCCTCCTTTCCATCTATGTCTATTAGTATCTGGTTGCTCAGATATTGAGCATATACATAATTGGAATTACTTCCTTCCACACAATTAGAGTTTTATGATTTCGTAGTGATGTTCCTTGCTTCTTTTTACTTTTTTATGATTTCATCTCCATTGTATATATATATGAAAAGATGTATATTTTTGTTTTTCTATTGATTTAGTTTTATAAAAATTATCCCATCCCTCTCCTTGAAAGTCTTAAGTGTTTCCTGTAAATGAAGTAATTTTCTTTTAGCTCCTTATAATTATACAAATTTTGATCCATTCAATTATTTTATTTCTTTTCATTAAAAAAATGAATTCACTGAAACAGAAGAATAGAACTTTCTGTAAGCATACTTCCAATATTGGATAGTTTAATTGAAGTTTATGTTTTAATTGAATATGATTCAATACTTTTATTTTAGATTCACTTACTAAATTATTAATTTTAAAATTAATGTTTGAATTTATTCTGGGGAGCATCTTAGGAGGAAAAGAGAGTATGTCTAAAATATTCTCTATGGGAAAAATGGTTGATGTTTGTTTTTTTTTTATTCTCTCTCTTACACTTATTTTTTATGATGAAGTAATGTACTTTAGCTGTGTACTTTGATTCTTTCTTTATTAAATTAGGCTTGTTTATTATCAGATTTTACTTTATGGTAAGTATGAGGCTTACAAAAACATCTTTTTATTACCATGGGCTACCTTGATATGATAGCAGTCTAATATCATAAAGATAAGAAAAAAGAATGAAAAAGCCTTTATACATACCAACAATAAAAATGCGAAGAAAGAGATCTTGGACACACACTGAGTCACGATAGTATCAAAGACGAGAAAATATCTTGGTATCATCCTAGCCAAGGAGGTAAAAGACCTCTACAGTGAAAACTGTAAATCTCTGAGGAAAGTGCCGAGGAAGATACTAGAAATTAGAAATGCCTCCCCAGAAGGAACGCCCAGTCAGAGCCTGCCCCACGTGTGGCCCATACATATACAGCCATCCAATTAGACAAGATCGATGAAGCAAAGAAGTGCAGGCCGACAGGAACCGGATGTAGATCTCTCCTGAGAGACACAGCCAGAATACAGCAAATACATAGGCGAATGCCGGCAGCAAACCACTGAACTAAGAACGGAACCCCCGTTGAAGGAATCAGAGAAAGGACTGGAAGAGCTTGAAGGGGCTCGAGACCCCATATGAACAACAATGCCAAGCAACCAGAGCTTCCAGGGACTAAGCTACTACCCAAAGACTACACATGGACTGACCCTGGGCTCCAACCTCATAGGTAGCCATGAATAGCCTAGTAAGGGCACCAGTGGAAGGGGAAGCCCTTGGTCCTGCTAAGACTGAACCCCCAGCGAACGTGATTGTTGGGGGGAGGGCGGTAGAGAGGGGAGGATGGGGAGGGGAACACCCATAGAGAAGGGGAGGTGGAGGGGTTAGGGGGATGTTGGCCTGGACACCGGGAAAGGGAATAACAATCGAAATGTAAATAGGAAATACTAAAGTTAAAAAAAAAAAAAAGAAAAAAAAAAAAAAAAAGAAATGCCTCCCATTACATGAATTGGTAGACTTAATACTGTGAAAAAGACCATTCTGTGAAAAATCTATTTACAGATCCAATGAAAAACTCAAAATACCCACAGCACTGTTAATAGAAACAGAAAACAATTATCCTAAAATTCATATAGAACTACAAAAGACCCCAGGTAGCCAAAACAATATTGAACAAAAGGATAAATGCTTCAATGATTACAGATTTCAGGATGAATTGTTGAACTCTTGATATCAAAACAGTATGGTATTGGCACAAAATCAGACATGTAGATCAATGGAACAAAATATTAGTACACCTAACAAGCTCCATCTCAAAGGTGACCAAGATACCAAAGACACATGGTGGATATAACAACAGCATTGGCCTCAGAGAGTGCCAGGAACTCAGAATATCCACATGCAGAGAAGCATGTCCCATCTCTATCACTGTGCACATAAATAGCTCTAATGGACCAAACACCTAAACGTGAAATCTGACACACTGAAACTGCTAAAACGAAGCCAAAGCTATCATAAATAAAAAGACAAATGCTGGAGGGATTGCCATTCCAGATTTCAAGATAATCTTTGTGAAAGACAGGTTGGCAAGGACTTTCTCAAGAATGTCCTCTTTGCTCCAAAATCGAGACCATTGTCGACAGGCAGAACCTCATAAAACTAGAGCTGCTGTACACAACTAAGGGAACAATTAATTGAGTAAAGAACTCACTCTCCCTCAGAATGAAGGAGAATCTCTGCTGTCTACACACACATCTGACAGAGGATTAATATCTACAACATACAAAGAACTCAAAAGAAAACAGTCCAGTTAATAATTGGACCTAAGTAAGCCCTGAACAATTCCAACAGCACCTGAGACCTTAATGTAAATGGGGGAAATCTCCTCAGGCCCCACACCTAAGTAAACAGCTACAAGCAATTAGCTATTGCTAAGAAAGGGAAAATCAATCTTCCCTGGGGATGAGCCCTCTGATTGGTTACTCAATACCAAGTGGCCAGCTGTAGAATCATGCTGTTAACACTGACTAGACTCAGCAGGTTATATTTAGAAGGTAATTTGTCAATATATAGTAGATATGCTAGTTAAAGAAGAGGTCTCCATGAGAGTTGAAGAGGGCCATGGAAAGGTTAGAAAAGAAAAGTGACATCATTATATTTAAATTAGAGAAAATATAATATAGAAAAAATGCTTAAGTTTTTTCTTATCCCCTTATACACGTCCTTTATGATTACATAATCTATAGCACTGTGTTTAGAGTCTTCGTTTATTAAATTAGATTTGTTTATGATCAGATTTTATGTTATGGTAAGCAGGAGGCTTACAAAATGTATCTTTTTATTATGACAAGCTTCTCTGAAATGATAACAGTCTGATATGATCATAAAGAGAAGAACATAAACAGAGTGTAAGAAAATTCTCAGAAAATTCTGAACTTGTACTCCATTCCTTCTGATGTTTGATCCTTCCTTGCTAATCCTGTTAACATCCTTTCATATTTATCTACATATGTTCTTATTATTTTCTTTCTTCATACTAAAGAGATGAGTTTGTATCACATGATTACAGTATTAAAACACTGTATACCTGTATAGCTAACATTATGTTTATTTCACTCAATGATTATTCATTAACCTCTTCCTTCTCTCTCATCAATTTGCCTTGGCATTTCATTTAGGACATGTCTGTATATAATGTAGGAAATATCTTGTAGACTTGATTACATTAAGTCTTTCTAGAAAACATTTATCATAGCTAGAAAACATATGCCTTTTGTAGTTTTGGAAATACTCTATTATTATTTCTCTAAACAAGTCTTCTACACTTTGACTCTTTTAAAATCTCCCTTCAAATACATCAGGTCAATTGTCATTTTTCTATCACTGTGATAAAGTACCATGACCAAAACAACTTGAACAAGGAAGAACTTATTTGGATTTATGGTTCCGGAGTGGTAAGAGTCTATGACCATCACAGCAGGGAAGTGTGGCTTCAGGCAAGCCTGATGGCAGGATTTGGAAGCCGGAGAGCTGAGGGCTTATATCCTGAACCACAGACAAGAAACAGAGAGAGGAAATTGCAAATGGTGTGAGATTTTGAAACCTCAGTCTGCTTCAGTGACACACCTCCTCAGCTTCCCAAACAGTGACACCAACTGGGGACCAAGTCTGTCATTCAAACCTGTGAGTCACCATTTATTTGATACTATTTATGAAGATAAACTTTCTTTCTTTCTCTTCTTTCTTGTTCTTCTTTTCTTCTCTAACTACACATTTTAAGTTCCCTCTGTTTCACCTACTCTGGTATTTTGTGCTTTTTGTTGTGTTTTCAATTTCTCTTAATATATATCTCAGTTCAAGTTTTTTTTTAGGATTTTTTTAATTGCTTACCTTTCTTTGCTAATTTTCTGAAAAATAAGTTCTTTTCTCTGTGTTTGCTTGAAGATCCTTGAAGGGTTTTTATTTGACAAATGTTTAAAAATTTCCCTATGAAAATTCTCAGTATTAATTATATCTGGTCAATATTGGCAGCTGGTAAAATTCTGTTGGTGAGCTCATGTTGGTATGTGGCACCATTTGCACATTGGAAGACTAGGAATTAGACAGTTTTCTTACTGTGTGTGTGTGAGTGTGTGTGTGTGTGTTTGTGTGTGTGCATTTATGTGGGTGTATGGGTGTGTATTTGAGGGTATGTTTGTGTGAGTGTGTAGGTATGAATGTGGATATGTATGTGAGTGTGTGTTTCCATGGGTATGTTTGTGAGGGTATGGGTGGGTTGGTGTGTTTGTGTGGATACATATATGTATGTTTGTGTGTTTGTGTGGGTGTGCACATTGTGTACACACAATTTCAGAAACTCTAAGCAATCTGCTTATTTTCTCTGAACACACAGTTCTTTCATTTATTTGGAGACTGGACATTGCCCAATTTAGCTTTTCTGACAATCTATTATCATTGTGTTATTACAAATTGAGCACTGTAAATGATCAAAATCCCATATTTTCCTGGTTTTGGCTCATAATGAAGGAAGGCAGAACCAATAGAGAGTAACTCCTATTCATAAGCCTTTCACCGAAATTAGGGTAGACCAGATGTCCTTTTGCAATCAGTGCAGCACAGTCAGGCATTGAGAATCTGTCTGCCCCTGGGAAGAGTCATCATAAATAGATCTTCCCTAAATTGTTATGCCTGCCAACTCCATCAACTTGTGTCATACTCTTAGCTCATGCCTAATGAAGACCTAGCACTATGGTAGGGCTACTACCCATGTCTGTTGTTTTCATGGTGTTAGAAGATATAATGCTGGCTAAATTAGAAGTCTAATAGACTGGGGGTACGTGTCATGTATTAGCATCTAGTCTGTTCCAGAGGCTGTGTAGATAGACCTGTGTACTGGCTGGTTTTGTGTCAACTTGATGCAAGCTGGAGTTACCACAGAGAAAGGAGCCTCCCATGAGTAACTGCCTCCATGAGATCCAACTGTAAGGCATTTTCTCAATTAGTGATCAAGGGTGAGGGGGCCCATTGTGGGTGGTGCCATCCCTGTGCTGGCAGTCCTGTGTTCTATAAGAAAGCAAGCTGAGCAAACCAGGGGAAGCAATCTACTAAGCAGCATCACTCCATGGCCTCTGTATCAGCTCCTGCCTCCAGGTTTCTACCAAGTGTGAATTCCTGTCCTGACTTCCATGGCGATGAACAGCAATGTAGAAGTAAGTTGAATAAACCCTTTCCACCCCAACTTGCTTCTTGGTCATGATGTTTTGTGCAGGAATAGAACTAACTAAGTCAGCCTGGGAATGAAGACCATTATCATTCTTGACTGACTATATACTCTAGAAAACTCTCCATTACTGGATCACAGACACAATTCACTTAACATATAAAAAGTACTCCTATCCATAGTATATCCTGTAAATTTTAATAAACATATACCCTGTGCACTGTTCAAGTCAGAGTAAGCATGTATTTATGGTGAAATGTTCAAATTCTTTTCTTACTACTTCCTTGAAGTAATAGTACCTAGTCATTATTTAAGTCATACTATTTTGGAATAGGCTTCTAGAAGTTCTTCTATGTAACTATCAACAGTTACATAGTTTTTAAAAAAAAAAAAAAAACCTAGAGCAGATCTAGAAATAGAAAAGCCATCCTCTTGGGGGACCAGAAATGAGTCACCGGAAGACAGCAGCCAGTGGAATCGGATTAGAAGAGGAATTCACAGCTCAAGGGCTATGTACAAGAACACTTCTGATGAAAAGCTTAAGGTGGTGTGGGGGACAGAGGAAGGGGTAGTTCCAAATTTAGATGTGATTCATGTGCTAAAGAGGAAGGACTGAGGTATCCACCAGAACAGGATTGAGAGGTGGGGCTGCTCAGACACCTTCTCTCCCTTCTTCACATTTGAACAAGTCTTCACGGTCAGGAATGAGTAGTAACATTGAACTTGTGGGGCAGAGAGTCTGGTAGCACCCAGAAGGATATGGAAAATTTATTAGTCCTTCCTACAGCTTGTCACGTCTGTATCCTATAAGATGAATGCACAAGCATATTTCTCTAAGCCAAGACATCAGGAAATCAGGACTGAACATCAATGGGTGTAGTATATACTTGAGGGAGGAGCATTAGGAAAGTACAAACAAAAAAGGACACAGTGGTACACACCTCTAATTCTGGTGGCAGAGGTAGCTGGAGCTCTGTGAGTTTAAGGCTAGCCTGGTCTACAGAGTGAGGTTCATGGGGGTTGGGGGAGGAAGGAGGGAAGGAGCATTAGAGCAAAACAAGCAAACAAACAAACAAAATCAAAACACTCAGGGAACTGAAACTTGTTCACATAAGCAAAGCTCAGCAGACAGTGAAGTCATGGGGACTCACATGACCGTTGAGGATCACATTTTTAAACTTCCTTTAAATTTAACCAGAGATGAATGGAAATGGCAACCCAAAATGAGGATGACATAGAAATTCTAACATCTTTCAAAATAGAGAAGAAGAAAATAGTAATTGCTGCCCAAATGTTGATCGCATTGACCTGATACTTGTTACATTATAACAAAAGTTAAAGCAAGTGTTCACAGTGAGGTAGGCCCTGCTCCCCTTTTACAAGATGCCAGACCTGCAGCTGTGCATTGACAGCTTCAGGATGAAAGAGACCCAAAGCTCTAGAAACCAAGGATTATCTTGAAATCAGAAGTTCAGTCGAAATTCTGAATGAAACAGTTCAGTACCTTCGCAACTTTACTAAAGTGATCACAGTTTTAGAGCTTTCTAAACCCAAGTGACTTACCTGCTCCAGGTCTGTGAAAAATATTTTCAATCACTTAGCACTAAAAAAAAGCCTTCATCTAAAATTCAGTTAAAAAGTCTTATAGAATAGTGTGGCGTGCATTCCAAACATGGACACAGAAAATTAGAGCACAATAATGAACAAATTATGAATAGTTAACTAGACCATAAAATTTAAGTCAATTCAGCTTAAAACTTAACAAAAATGCCAGAAGTATTAAAATAATAACCCAAACAGGGTTTTAATATATTTTAACCAAAAAAGGAAAAACAAGAAGCACACATAAAACTTTAGACTTGAATTTTGTTTGATATAAACTTATAGATTAGGAAAAAAGGGTGTGCCATTTATACATAGCACATTTAAAAGATATTAAAAGTTTTGTAAGATAGTGAAATCCTGGAAATTATATATTAATAAGGGTTGGCAAAATTTTCTGGTTATCAAGCTGTATGAAGAGTTCAAAATTCAATCTTTAAATCTAATATATTGATATATTCAAAGAATTGTTTAGAAATGTGTACAGGCATTTGAATGCAGATATATATATATATATATATATATATATATATATTTGACTACTAATGTTAATGACAGTTACATTCTGCTAATTCACTGTAACATTTAGCAAACACTGATCTTTTTTTCATATGATAAAACAGTAAGTTTTTATATGTTGTCATAATATCTTCATCAACCTGAATGCAAAGAATATTGTCTGTGTTTGTTTGCTAATAATTTTGTAAAACAAGCTGGTTTCATTGACACTGAAGTTTTGCTCTTTTGTGTAACCCTCTTTCTGTTTAACTGTTGGAACTCATTTCTAAAAGCCTGTGTCCAAGTTCAATATTTCAGTGTTGCTTTGCATTTTGACACTGTACATGGTGATAGGTCAGAGAGAAAGAAAAACAGAAAAGAGGATCCCCTTAAAACAGCACAGGCTTCACTTGAAGAAAAAAAAAACCTTTCAGGAGTAGGAGAGGGTGTGGGAGATCAGAGTCTACAGTCAGCAGTCCTCTTGGGTAGTCACAGAGCAGAAAGGAGGGACTGGAGGAGGTCCTTGAAGAGTTTCCATTTTGGGCCCCAGGTTGACCTTTGGCAGGAGTGACAGAGAATTGTGATTGATGAGTATGGAAGTCAAAGAATGGGCCAGCATCTCTTTTGGCCAGTGGTTACTGATAGGTTATTTCTCTGCCTCCGGTTAAATGAGTCAATTTAAACCAGATTAGATTATATTAAAGGCAAGTTTATTTGGAAGCTGCTCTCAGGTGGGTGAATTCACTGGTCTCCAGGATTGGGGCCAGGGGAGTCACCATAGAGAAAGCTGGAGTAAGGAAGGGAGAGAAAAAAAGGAAAGAGGCACACGCAAAGAGACAGAAGAGGAGAAGAGAGAGACAAAGAGACCTGATGACTGGATTGTAAGGGAGGAGCCTCAAGGGAAACGCCAGCCCAGGCCCTGGGTTAGAAAGTTCAGAGTTGGGGGCAGAGCATGCCAGGTAGGGACTGAGGGATGCTGGGAGAACCTGGAGGCCAGTTCTGCTTTGGTGTGTCTTATTCAGGGTTTCTATTCCTGCACAAACATCATGATCAAGAAGCACGTTGGGGTGAAAAGGATTTATTCAGCTTATATTTCCACATTGCTGTTCATCACCAAAGGAAGTCAGGACTGGAACTCAAGCAGGTCAGGAAGCAGGAGCTGATACAGAGACCATAGAGAGATGCTACTTACTGACTTGCTTCCCAGGAATCCAGGAAAGCAAGTAACATTAGTCCTGGAATGTTGATTACTGTGGCAATGCAGTAAGGCAGACAATGCAGGAACCTTTCATAAAGGCTTGGCCATGCTGACAACTGGCTTACCTGGCAGGTAAAAACGCTAGCTGAGACTTCTGTGGCAAGGACCACATCTATCTCTTGTTTTCCATTTGGACTTTACCCTCCTAAGAAACTTGAAGTCACTACCACCTCTTTGTCCTTTTCCCTAAGCAGCCACATAAAATAAACCTCCTCCATTCTGCTTTTCACTGCTTCTCTAATTGGCTTATTGTGGATGGGTGGCCAGTCAGACAGCTTGCTGTATGGAATGTGAACCCCTAATATGGTAGCAACTTGGGAGCCAACTAGCCCTGAAGATTTTGTAACATTTTGCTGACTTTAGATGATGTGGCCATAAATATCCTTGGCTTCCGGATTTATATCCACGTTAAGCATTTTGATTTTTTTTTTTTTTTTTTTTTTTTGGAAAAAAAAATTGTCTCACACGTGAATCACTTCCTATGTTTCCAGTTTCATCGTGTGCTACCGAGACGCCTCTAGTAACCCCAATAGCAGCCCGCGTACACATCAGCGAGTCCCTTGTCTTTGGATGAACAGTGTTTCCAGCCTGTTATACTGAACTTACGCCAGGAACACCATAGCTCATGGCTAACTAGAGGCTGTTCAAGCTGATTACTCCACGAGAGATAGCGCAGCCCTTTTTGCTTTGAAACTATAAAGAGCACTTCGGCATAATGTGTGTTACTGGAACTAGGGCTTACAGCCTGTCCTGCAAAATTAGCTCATCTCTGCATTAACAAAATGTATGTACATTTTAAATTGTACCATTTTTTTTTTTGCCAAAGCAAAAAGTATCTCTACATACTGGTCAAGCCCAAAGTTAATCTTAATTGTACATTTTATGGTTGCCTAGAAATAAGATTGCAGACATTTTTCAAGCATTTAAAATATATATTTTAAATACTAGTTTTAGGTCATATCCCCTAAATTGTATAATCAATTTTCCTTAGCATCAGTTTCAAAAATTAACATTTGAAAGCACTAGAACCAAATCACTAAGAAGCAGCCTCAAAATTACTCTTTCAGTTAGCATTTTAGAAAAGTCTGCCTGAAGTACATCCTAATAAAACCATTACCAAACCCCACCCCGCAACACACACACACACACACACACACACACACACACACACACATCCAGGTATCTAAACGTTGGCATTTTTAACTAGCTTCAAAACCAAAACAAACCAGAAAGCAGGCACAGAACCAATTGCTCTTAATAGTCCCCCAAACACAAGCTATTTCACACGCATTTCAAAAAAGCCCTGAAATCATAATTTTAAGTGTGCAATAAGTTTTCTTTTTAAGGGCAAAACTAAGGTCAGAGATTTCTTACTCAGTCCGGAGGCAGTGACTGTGGAGTTTGCCCATGACTGTCTTAGACACCAGTATAAAAGTATAAAAGACCAGTCCACTACAGTTCTGCCTAGCAGGGAGCAATGCAATGAAGAAGTGACATTCTTTTGGGGACACAAAGCAGAGAAGAAGTCTCCTCAAACACTCCTGTTACTTCATCTCAAATATTTCAATATAGCCACAATGGCTCAAAGAAGTTCCAAACCTTTCGCGTCACCTGGAGGATGCTTCAAGTAACTCAAGAGAACTCCACTTTTGTTCAAACAGGCTTCCAACTTGACAAGGCCTCTCCGAAACACATCAGTATTGTTACACCATAGGCCTGTCTACTTTTTCTTAAATATTTATTATAGTTTATGCATGTAGGTGTTCTACATGCATTTATATCTGTTCCTCATGTTTGTGTATTGTCCACAGAGGCAAAAGGAGTGTCAAATGCCTGAAGACTGGAGTTATAGTTAATTGCGAGCTACCTTGTGGGTGCTGGGAATTGAACTGGTGTCCTCTACAAGAGCATCCAGTGTTCTCAACCACTGAACCATTTAGGCACTGGTCTTTCTAGAATGTCAAACATCATACTCTGAGGAAACCAAGCCAACTTCCTCACAAGACTTGACAAGTTTTCTTCTGTGAGGATTAAAATGCACAGGTCTATGCAGGGTAAAAGCAAATCTAAGACAAAGGAAGCCTAACTATGCTTCTGACGGAAGAAATAAAGGCGCAGGAGCTCCCCATCTCTACACTTCCTAACTGACTGACTGTCAGGTTCCCAGTGCCACTGAGAGTTAGTGCTTCCCCACTCCCACCCCACCCCACCCCAGCTCCCGTGTGTGTGTGGGGGGGGGTTCAAAAGGACCCCAAATCACCCCAAAGATCCCAAAGGTAAGTAAGGTCAAGCCGGACATATTGGAGATAAACTTTCCAAGGGTCAGACTTTCTCAAGAGCCCCAAAGCAAAGTGGGAATAATTCGTTTTTCTGCTTCACCAAGTAGAGGTTTTAAAAAAGTAGCGGATTCCAGCTGGAATGAAAGAAAAAAAAAAAAAGGGAAACGGTCTCTGGAGTAAAATGACTTCAGAAGTCTCTGGAAATTTCTATCTTTCCTTTCTATAGATGTTCAACTTGCTATGGGTAACAGAGGCCCTTAACATGTGCCTTTTGTTCCTTTTGTCACTTCATGGTCATCATAAATATAAATCAATCCCGCTTACTTCTCAGCGCTGTTCCTCTTGAGACTCAAATTCCAGGAAGAAATGTCTGATTGGTTTGCTCAGAAAGTACAGCTGTCCTGGCAAGGGCGGGGTTCGTGGGCTGACAATGCCATCAAGCATAGGACAATCCAGTTGCTATTGCTAAAATGAGGTTCTGTGGATCTAAAGATTCTGGGTATTACCATTTCTAGATCAATTCTTTAAATTTATGCCAGTAAGCAAACCATGAATTTAAACCAAAACCACTTCATATTAAAATACATAAAAATATTTTAATTTTAATCTATTTGATACTTATGGAATGACTTAAAAACACATGTGTAGATGAATTTTGCTGTCTATAACTGAGTAAGAAATTTCTCCAGAGAGGACATTAAGACCTTTATATGCTCTTTCATGGTTTTCAGAGCCTGGTATCATAAGGTACTTTGACACAAGCCACTTCTCAGTGAGCCATACATCTACATAGTTAAGTACTTAGCAGTGATACATCCTATTGGTCCTCTTCAAGTACATGTGGATGTTTTCATGATTAAAAGAAAAAGAACTCTGACTTTTTACTGGCTATGTACCAGGGTTTGTCTTCTGCCCTTGAGTACATTGAAGTTCTTTCCCACACAGCCCTGTCTTAACAAGGCAACCACATACTTTGGTTATGTAAAACATGAGTTTAATAAGATAAATAAAAGCAATTAAAATCAGACTTCCTAACTGTGGATATTTACTTTTAAAATAGTGACCTGATGTTTTGCTTTTGTTTTTTTGATATTAAGCTCTTTTATTAATATGGAATTATAGGCTAAAAGTCTTTTCCTGTAAAATTGTTTTAACTGACTCCCAGATTAGACATGCTAGAAGAAAACAGCATCCCTGTACGCTGCAACGCAAACTCAGGGCATCATACATTATACACATACTCAAACGCCTACCTACACCCTGTTGGCTTATTTAGTGAGATACAGGATTTTATACCCCAGAATCATATAACCCAGCAATGTTTGTCTATGAATCTGCATCATTTTAAAGTAATCTTATTTCACAATGCTTGTACAGTAGCAGAGAAGCATCTATTACTGGCAGGTGGCCTCAGGAATCCACCAATTACCTCATATGTGGGATATTGTAAGGCATTGTTAATGTTGTCACCTCAATTTAATGGCTGTATTTTCAAGAGTTTCATGAGTCAAAATTTCAGGAAAGCTGGTTTTAAAGGCTCAAACAACAACAACAACCAAAAAAAAAAAAAGACCAATACAAAACAACAACAACAAAAAACACAATACAAAACAACAACAACAACAAAGAACGGTTAAGACTTTAGGACTTTTTCAATATAAATGGAGTCCAGTCATCCCCACCAATTCCTTAAATGGAGAGCTGACACCACAAAGGAAACAGAGAAGGGTCTCCTTGGTGAAGATACTGATGACAATGATGTCAGACCCACTTCCTGGGATTACTATCCCTGAAAGGCTTTTTTGTTTGCTTTGACATCAGTTGGAAGACAAGGACAATGCTCCTGTATTCCACAGTGGGCAGGAACACTGGCATCTGTCAGGAAATTCTCTTCTTTTGCTTAGCAACCCCACAACTAACATTTTCCCGTGTGTGTGTGTGTGTGTGTGTGTGTGTGTGTGTGTGTGTGGTGTGCAAATGGCATGGTAGATGTATATGTGGAAGTCAGAGGGTCATAGATTAACTTTTGGTTCTTGCGTTTTATTAAGCTTCCTGCTGGCCTCCCTGTCTCTGTCTCCTATCTTGGTCTAGGAGTCTGAGATTACAGAAGCATGCCACTACATCTGGCCTGTTTTGTGGGCTCTGGGAAACAAACTTGTGGGTGCTCAGGCTTGCGCGGCAAGCATTTTTCTCCACTAAGCAATCTTCCCCGGCCATTAATGTGAACATTAAGGAAAAATCTTGACCAAGAAAATTCATAAGTTCATTCTGAAATTGAGGTAGAAGGGCACTGAATTTGGTTGGCATTTCCTCAGTACATGCAGTATAAGAAATAACACAATTTTCCACTTAATGGGAAACGCCTAGTATGGCTGGTAAACTCCTTTACTTCAGTACACAGGCCCAGAGAAGACTAGCAAGACTGAGGCTAAGCGGGCTAATTCTAATAAAACATGATGTCTCTGGGTTCGGTCCCCAGCTCCAAAACAAACAAACAAACAAACAAACAAAACAAAACAAAACAAAAAACAAAAAACATGATGTCCTCACTCAAGATGCACGGGTCTGGAAAGGATCTATCAGCATCACAAAGTCCCAAGTAAAATTTAAGCCTACACACATTTTCCTATAAAAGAACAAACATCATGGCCTAGAAGCAAGTTGGGGAGGAAAGGATTTATTTAGCTTACACTTCCACATTGCTCTCCATCACCAAAGGAAGCCATCAGGACAGGAACTCACACAGGGCAGGACTTGTAGGCAGGAGCTGAGGCAGAGTCCATGAAGGGTGCTGCTTCTCCTACCTTGTTAAGCTTGCTTTCTTATAGAACCACCAGCCCTGGGATAGCACCACTCACAATGGGCTGGACCCTCCCACCCTTGATCTCTAATTGAGAAAATGCCTTACAGCTGGATCTCCTGGAGGGCATTTTTTCAACTGAGGCTCCTTTCTCTGTGATAACTCCAGCTTGTGTCAGGTTAACACATTAAACCAGCCAGTAGAAGCATACTTTCTTTCTTTGCTAAGCTAGAGAGAAGGACTATCCATCAGTTTCAGGTCGCCATATGCAATTGGAGATACAGGAAATCTGACAGGTTCCAAGGCTGCCACTAAAACACTGGTAGACAAGTGGGAACTCTGTGTCTGGCTCTTTTTTAAATCTGCACTTCACATCTTTCTGGGACCGGGTCCTGCAGTAGGGTTGAGAAGGGGGTAGGGTTGACAGTAGGGATGGCTCCCACCTGTAATTCCAGCACTTGAGGTAGGAATACTGCTCTCAGTTTAAGCCTGTCTCTGGATCCGGTCCATTGATGCAAGAGTCATGGGTGGATGGAGGGGGTTATATGTGGTTGGGTTATTCACTTACCAATGTTAAACATCAAGATAGAAGACATGGAAAAAAGAATGACCCTTTTCTTCCCAGCATGTGTCAATTTCAGAGACAAAGGACGCCATTGTAGAAAATTATGCAAGTTTTCCTTTGGAGCTGTCCGATGACAAAGTGCCTGCAGTGCTCATAAACTGCCATCATTCTTTCTTCTACTTCCTTCCAGTTTTTGAAGGCAGAAAATAATCTTCTCTGACAATAATAAATATATACATATATATATATATATATGTGTCTGTGTGTAATACATACATATATGTATATATGTATACATAAAACAGTATATGACATTATATAATATAAACACATTATATAATGTATAATATATCTATCTATAGATATTAATTAAAGGCAGGGTTCCAATGCATCATGCTTTTAGATAGTCTCGGTCTTGTTCATATATACTAGCTGATAGCATTCTCTCCAGCATCCTGCAAAGTCCATCTCCTCAAGGATTCCCATTTTATTCTTGATAGTATGATAGGAAAAGACAGGTGAAAGGTACAGGAATGAAAAGACCTGTGGTGGTTTGTACGTGCTTGGTCCAGGGAGTGGCACTATTAGGAGGTGTGGCCTTGCTGGAGTGGGTGTGGCCTTGCTGAAGGAAGTGTGTCACTGTATGGTGGTGGGCTGTGAAACCTTCCTTCTCGTTTTATGCAAATCCATCTTCTGTTTGCCCTCAGAACAAAATGCAGAACTCTCAGCGCCTTCTCCAGTGCCAGTCCTGCTTGGATGCTGCCATACTTCCTGCCATGGTGATAATGGACTGAACCTCAGAACCTGTAAGCCAGCCCCAATTAAATGTTGTCCTTTATAAGAGTTTCCTTAGTCATGGTGTCTCTTCACAACAATAGAATCCCTAACAAAACTAGACCCCCTGGAAGTGTTCCCTCTGCGTGTCAGTTTCATAGATGTGGCCAAGAGGACAATGACAGATCTCTTCAGGTGCCCGTCAGTCGCCATGCTGACTGTCAGATGTATGGTCTTATCATCCTGATCCTTAGCTTGTCTGTAGTTTAACAGGAGTTCCCTGACAAACTTCAAGTTTGAGAATCCCCAAGAAGTTCCACCGAGTGTATCATTTTCATACTTTAGGAGTGACTTTTACCAAGCAGGCACTAAAAGGTTTCTGCAGGTGAAGCCTTGCTATGATATGTACTCATGAACTCACCGCCATCAATCCTTTCCATGGGTACCGCATGGGCGGAGGGAGGAAGCCCATCAGGCATTTCAAAGACAGCAGGTTTCACTTCTGGTGTCTGGATTTGCACTGTGCCTTGCTGCTGCCTCCAGGAGCTGTGTGTGAATGACTCGAGTCTTAAGTCGGAACTCTCTCTTCCCCACTCCCTCTCTGCCAAGGCACCTGCTCTGCCAGGTGGCCCTGCCAGCTTGGGAGCCTTCCTCGGTTTCATGAGATTTTCTGGAAACAGACGTCGTTCCCTCCTCTTCTTTTGCCC
The DNA here is from genome assembly GCF_011064425.1 of Rattus rattus. NCBI lineage: Eukaryota > Metazoa > Chordata > Mammalia > Rodentia > Muridae > Rattus > Rattus rattus. Next base: position 70,711,507 of record NC_046161.1, on the reverse strand, counting down.
TATTTCTGGTGCTGTACTTTGTTTACACAGAAAGTCACCATTTGCTTCCTAAAAGAACATTTGCACAAAAAGGACATGTTTTAGAGAATATTTAAAAGGCCTTCTGAAAAAAAAAAAAAAACAACAAATACCCAGTATTTACCATAAATCAATTTAGAAAGAGAACTCTGAGTTTTCCAGATTTAAAGACAATTTGGTTTAATTTTTATATTTGAATGACCTTGGCTCTTGGTTTTTAAATGATGTTATGCAATTGCATATTAAACATTTGGAATTTAAGTTATTGTATTACTTTAGCCACTGTTTTTCTTCACTTCAATGAGAAAAAGATGACATGCTCAAAAATGGGTTAATACTAATGATTTCTTCTTTATTAACTGCTTCTGAGTTTATTTGTTCTCAGAGACCTGTGAAACTTTCTGTGCTTAGATGTCGATGACTAGGATGAAAAACATCAGAACAGCGACATAGGTCAGTAGAAAAGAATGGCTGTTTGGAGCTTAGCGGGAGGGAATGGGAGTGGCTGGATGCACAGGACTTTTGAGAGGAGAGAACCTACTCTGTGTGATATGGGTAAAAAGATTTGTCCATCCCTCCAAGTATACCTAATCTGTCTTTGAAGCTCAAGGATGAGGTTTTCTCCTTCCAAAATACTTGGGAATGTAATAGTCACCTCCTCCTTTAAGTGTTATCAGTGAACTCCAGCAGTAACGGGTGTGTGCTACAAGTTTGTCAAAGGTAGGAAGTGTGTAATAATTACACAATGGGATTCCAATACATAGTGACAAAAAGGCTCATTGTCACTATTTACAACATTAAGAGAAGATGTTAACAATGCAAAACTTTGAAAGAGCAAGGTTGAAGAAACATATACAATAGAACTATTTTGCTCATTTTTCCCTATACATCTGAAATTGCTCAAAATAAAATGCTATTCTATAACATTGAGTTATGCCATTATTAATTGGGATTTTTCTTTACAATTAATAAGGAATTATTATGTAATCCCATCATTTATCATTATCAAACACCTTTATTGCACATCTCAAAATTACTTTGTGCACAATATTTATATCTTATGTTACTGTTTCAGAATAGTCAATAAAATAGATTTCTTAAATAATCTGGCTGCATGATTCACCATCCCCTTTTTCCTTAAAAGTAAATTCTCACGAAGGCTCCCTTCCCATGGTTAAGGTTCTAAGATTACAAAACAAGTGAATGAGACAACGAGAGAGGTGTTTACGTTGTATTAAAAGTACAGCCAGAAAGAAAACCCACCCTTTCTTCAAACACCGTCATGTATTGTTTCCTCATGTGAAAGCAAGCCATTAAAACACTGGAGTTATATTTAGACACAGCATCACCGTAAAAGTACTCATCTGCTCCACCAGAATATTGATTCTGTCCTTGAATCTCACGAGGAATTCTTCCTCCATAGTGCACCATGCAAAACATTTCTTCTTCCTTCAAATTACTGTAACACAAATTATTTACTTCTTAATTAAGTTCTTCCTTGCCACAAATAGTTCATCGTAACCGAGACCTCATTTAAGAACATAGAAATATAAATTCCTGGTGGCGTCTACATTCCAAGGCCTATTCCTGGCTCGACTATGGCATACAGAAAATTTAAACCCATCAGAACAGAGTTGGACTTCGTGTTCCAGCTCTAAAGGATGCTGAAATAGTATTGATGAAGAAATGGTTCTGCTTACTGCAGAAGAGAAATTGAAATTAGAATTTCTTTTATCCCTCTGATTATTATTTCCTTTGAGGTTTTATTTTTGATCTAAAAATATTTCCCAGGATCACCTGTAAAGATGCTTCTTCCCAAGCCTGACAGCCTCATTCCCATTCCCAGGATCCACGTGGTGGGGGACAGAACTGAATGCTGGAACCTGTCCCGGTACCTTCACCCAGGCAATGCCTGAAGACACAGACTGATCAAATAAATGTAACAAAACCTTTAGTAAAGAACAAAATTATCTTCTATCACAAGTTAACATACAAAGCATTATGTGTCATCGTCACAGGGACTCTGCTCTTAGTGATTCTCTTATCTTTACCTTCTTTTGTCGGCACCTTTCCTCCTTTCCAATAGTACATCCTTCTTCATGGAATACGTATCACATGTATTCCATTGCCCTCTTTGTCCCATTGGTGTTCCTTAAGATTTGTTTCTTTTCATAGTCCATTGTCTACATTTAAACATACATATACATATACACATGCATATACATATAGATATACACATACATATACATATACACATACACATACACATTCATATACATATATATACATGAGTGCACACATATACATTTGTGTGTATATATAAATTCTATGTATATATATATTATACAGATGAAATAAAATGTACAATATTTATCTTTCTGATTTAAACATATTTCAGTTAAGATAATGCTCTATAATTCCTCCCATTTTCTACAACATTTATTATTTCAATATTTCTTATGATGGAATTCCATTGTGTGTATCTACTTCGTTTTTTATACAGTCATCTGTTCACAAACAGAATTATGTGAAATTAAAAAAAACCTACTGCACAACCAAGGAAAGACTCAGTGGGAGGCATAGACAGCCCACAGAATGACAGAAAATGTTTGCCAACTGCCCATAAGACAGGTGATTAATGGCAAGACTCTATAAAGATCCAAAAGTTAAAAATGACAATGACATTTTCAAGTCAATAATGTGCCCACTTTCTACAGAGCCAGTTTACGGTACCTCAGAGACCCAGTGTTAAATCCTGCTTTAAACAGTACTTCTGGCTTGTGCCCGTGTATATTTTATTTCATTGTCCTGTAATGGCAAGTAAAGTAGTATTCTGAGTCATACAAACATAATATTGGGGGAAGAGATCAACTCAGAAAGATTCGATGCACCTGTATATGTTAGCATGCATTTAAAACAAACATGAGTTGTAAAATTAAATACTATGACCATAAATTTTCCAAGCACATTCTACTTTGTACTCAACATAAATACATGTATACAATGACTGTATTGTGGGTAATTTCCTTATACTGGACCAAATTTCAACAATTTCATTTTCTGATAAGCTGAGATGATCCTAAAGTTTACTGCTGAATTTGCAGTATTTCTTACCCATACCTGCCAGCACTTCCTTTCATAGTTCATGAGCTAAAGCAAAATAATATATAAAGATAAGTTTAAAATAAAAAAAAACCCACTGTTTAAAGATTGTCTCTATTAAAAGACAGTACTGCCCTCAAAACCATGTTCTAGAAAGAGACAGGAAGCAGAAGGCCCTGGTCTGTAAACAGAGCCAATGAGAGAACCATTTGCAGGTTGCACACAAGAGCATGTGATCGCTTGATTCCGTCCTTTCTTCTCTGAGACCCTTTACTGTTTCTGTAATGTTCTATCCTTAGAGTCTGATCCCAGAGTTCCTTGTAGCTAAAGGTGACCATATGGCTACATAGATGAGCTAATGCACCACAGATTATGAATAAAAATAATCCATTGAGTTTCTGCTTTAAATGACTAAAGATTCATTTAACTTGCTCATTGCCACATTTTCATCGTTTGGGTCGGGATGTGGATGTGAAGCTGCAGTGGACATGAAAGAGCTCTTTGGACTATGAAAGGGTTCAGCATCTCGGAGAATGTAGCTGAAAGCACCTTGATCTTTCTAAGACTTCATGAAATAGCTGTTTACCCACTTGGTAATTTTTTTTCTGGATTTTTGTTTTTGAAGGCAAAATTCCTCCAAACACAAGACTTGTCAGGAGCTCACAACATTTTACAATTGTCGTATTCCTTAAAGTTTGGCCAATGATGTAATTTACCACCATCTACTACAACAAAAATGTGGATTTATTGAGATTATTTTTTTCTTTAACTTTGTACCGTTTTTATTTTACACAATATTTTACCTGTGCTTCAGGACAACATAATGTATGTGTACAAACTATTCTGAGACCAAGTTGAATGTTTTCTTGAACAATTTATTCTCTTTCATGAATCAGGAAGTAGGAAATCTAGAATAGAAATTCAGCTTCATAGCCCCTGCAAAACCTTGAAAATGTTTAGTCAAATGAACTATACCTCTAGCACTCTTAACCAGTTTTCAAGTGCTTCATTATGAAATGAGGCCTTTTACCCCAGCTCCATGTGACGTCAAGGGAATTTGGCTGAAACCAGTGCTGAATGCGGGCTGCCTGCATTATGGTTTATTGTTTGTTTGTTTCACTTATTCCCAAAGTTCCCATCACAGGAATCTGATACACTGGTCCACCGCAACAATACGGAGTCCTTTGCATTGATAGCGATGTTCATGGGAAAGCACTCATTAACGCTACTCAAAGTCCAATCAAATGGGGCAGAGAATTTAGGTAGTCTGGAGTCAAACAAACAAACAAACAAAACACTTAGGCGGTAGGGTAATCTCCTTGCTCGTTTGTTTTGTTTTTCAATTGGGGTACAAAATAAGCAAGCGTATGGAGGACTGTGAAGTATTTCAGCTCATGAACTCACTGGGTAGAGTAGGGAACTAGAGATGATTTGTGAAGAATGTTAAGTCCAGAGTGTTTCAAGTGGAAAGCGAGCAGAGCGAGCATGGTTTGAAACTAAGACAGCCCGATGCACTGTAGAAATTCTCAGAAACCAACTGAATGGAAGCCGAGATTGTGCTGAGAGAAGCACAATAAAGCACAATCAATACAGGCTGCAGCCCACAGGCACCACCGGCATGTCGATACAGAGCGTTTGATTTTCAAAAGGTCTCAAGTACGGATGGCATCAGGATTACAAGAGCAAATTGGTATTTTAGGAGGACTGATCTGATTCATGCTTTGTAAGTTCAGGGAAAACAGGAAAACGAGCTAAGCATTTGGAATAACTCAGAAATGAGATGGACGCACTACTACTGATCATGGTGTGGTGAAAATGGAAATTTAAATGGGTATTTTCCCACTATAAAAAAAGACTGCTAGACATGAAAATAATAAGAAGAAATAACATTGCAATGCCATCTCCAGATCAGGATTTGCAATTTCTATTATAATTGTTCTATATAGCTTCCAGACAGGAATCTACATGTATGCATGTGCATATTGTATGTATTATATGTCTATATGTATTCTACACACACACACACACACACACACACACACACACACACACAGGACTCAGATAAACGAAGATAAAACTTTCCTTCAAACCTAAAGTTTGCAGGTTTTCTATGTAATTCTATTTTTGATGGCAATCGTGTCTATGCATGTTCTCTAGGTTTACATATTGGCTGTCTTCCAATTCTCATCATCTATTGTAGCAGCAATGCACCAATAATTTTATTCATGCATTGTGCTTCATTCCTTTAACTATTTACATGTACGTATTTAGTATGTACAGCATGTTGGTGCCTGATGCACACAGAGGTCAGAAGAGGGTGTCATAATTGGAGTTACAAATGTTTATTAACCATATGAGTGCTGATAATCAGACCCAGGTCCCCTGCAAGAGCAGCAAGTGCTCTAAAGAGCCGAGTCACCTACCAAGCATATTAGGCATTATTCTTGAACCTTTTCACCCAGCTGAGGAGGCTGAGTGAGATGTTTAGAGCTTGCTTCAGAAATCCGTCACGAATGTGCCCTGTGACAGGTGATGGATGCATTTACATCTCCAGCACAGAAGTGGCACGAGGCAAGACAGCGCACGGCCACCATGTGTGCAGTACAGAACTAGGTTTACTACATAACCATCTGTATCCCCTCCATTTAGACGACTTCTCCCCATTTGATCAAGAAGTCAAAAGTTTAAATCTAATGAAAAACACACTGTGTCCCCACTGTGACTTGCAGTAAAAGTGTGAAGTTTGTGAATTTTGTCATTCAAATGTGGCAAGGAAGAAAGTTTGAGGAGACATGGAAAAAAGCTTCGAAGAGAAAGGTACTGCTGTGTCTCTAGAGTCAGCTCATTGGAAATCATGCTGCTCATAAGAAATGTCCAAGGCAGTTAAAATAGATACCCCATGGCTGCAACCTCAACTATAAACAGAACAGAACCTAACATTTGCCATTGCTGCAGTGTGAGTGGTGGATTCATAATGACAACGGCAATAGAGTTACTGTCCCAGCGATTAGTTGACATAGACACAATAATGTTACGAACTGGACATTCAGTTAATGACACTGAGGCCTGTAATCGTAACAGTTTGGTTGATCAACATGACTAAATAAGTAGCCATATGATATAATACAAGGAGGTAAGTGAATGCTAAAATGCTAACCTGGAGAGTAGCATAAGATGGAGAGACCAAGCAGAGGACACTGAACCAGTAGACCAGCAGAGGATACTGTAATCCCCAAATGCTTGTAAGCCTTGCTCAGCATACATCAGGTTCTGTCGGGAACAGCAGACAGGGTGTGCTGAAAGCCGATGACAATATTGAAACCTGTGAGCTCACGATATCAGGTGGGCAAAGACTTGTATAGAAACCAAAGACACCACAAAACAGACAAAAGAACTAAGGCAGCATAAAATGGAGCTCTTGTTTTTCTAGATACCTGTATAGAAAACGTACCCATTCTTTGTTGTAGAAGACTTAGAGCTTCAGAGTTCCCTGTGATCCGTGCATGCTCACATAATGCACATATGTTTTTGAGTAATCCCTTACACAAAAGTTCCGTTTAGTAACATAGAGCCAGGATGGTGGTGGAACACCTGAAATCCTACTTGCAGAGCTGAAGCGAGAGAAAATGAGTTCTAGGGCTTTCTAGGCAATTCAGTAGAGACCTATTCTCAGAATGTGGGGAGAGAGTAAAAGGGTGGGCAGAGGTGATGTGAGATAAAAATGGGTGTGGTTACAGCTCAGGAGAGATGCTCAGCAAGCATCCCAGGCCCTGGGTTCGAGTCTCAGTAAATAAAAACGAAACAACAACATATACACATTGTTTTTATTTCACATATTTATTTCTGGCTCTTAGTAGGTGTAGCTTAGTAACCTGTCTGGCCTTATAATTGAGACAAGTCCAGATGAACTTAGCAGGCCATTTGATCACTATTTTGGGGATGAAGCAGGAACTATTTTACATTTTACCATTTTGAATCACTGCACTGGGCCGACCCATGGAGAGCAAAGGCACTCAGGAAAGTAGTTCAGCTCGATGATCATGAAGCAACTAGAGACTGCCCAACTAGAGTGAGAGAGAGAGAGAGAGAGAGAGAGAGAGAGAGAGAGAGAGAGAGAGAGAGAGAGAGAGAGAGAGAGAATCTGCTATTTTGTTTAACTGCCTCCAGGATATAAGTTTTCCATCTAAGTTATTTCATTGATTTGATCCTTCATTCTCAGAAAGCATAGATTATTCCAGGCATGCTTTGCAAGAATGTCAAAGATGAAAGGTAAGGCTATGCATTGCATATAGACAAAGATAAAGAGAGGGTGTTACCTATCTTCTACCCATTACTAAGACTCTCCCCCACCCCCTGTTGTCTTAGCGATCATAGGTAGCTATAAGAAAAAACTAGGACTTGAATGCTTAAACAAAATGCTAATACCGAAAACTGAAGTGTTCAAGGTTAATTATGGGCTGACCCAGTTCTTAGTGAAGGCGCTTCCTGGTTGCAGAGGGCAGCCTTGCTGTGGGCCTTCATGGTCTTTCCTATGTCTGTGGGGTTGGGTCACTGTTGGGTTTTGTCTTGGCTTTTGTTTTCCCGTAATGGCATTGATGGGACCATAAGAGAGCACTGTCATTAATCTAAGTTATCTTTCTCCCCAAGGCAACAGTTTCAATAGCACTGACTTTGAATTTGATTTTGGAGGGTATTAATCTTCCCCACTTTTTTCAGCTTGTTCCAGTCCATTGTTTCTGTCATTGTTTTATCCTATATGTGGATCTTCTGCCACCCAAAATCTGAAATAAAGACATGGGGAGGTGCACAGTGTGCCTTTATTTTTACATTCGAATCCTAGGTTTCAGTGTTCAGCTACAAACATCCCTTCTCCCATTCTCTCTGCTTCTCATCAGTATTTGTTAAAAGAGACTTAATATAACTTAAGAAACATGTCTCAATTTCTTTCTACAGGAAAGTCCTCCAGACTAAAACAAACTAACACCCTTTGCAAAGGTGATCTTTTAATAAGCAAGAACACTCTTCTCTTTAAAATTTCCCTTTAACATTTCACTGTAAAAGTGCCATGGGTTCCTCATTAAATCACTATGGAAAACAGTCAGTCTCTCACACACTCCTTACAGCTCACCATTTAGACTACAATATCCCTTAGTAGTATAATTTGGTGTTATTTGTTTGTGGGTTATTTCAATACAAAATCCCTTTAGCTGAAGCCATCTCAGAGGATAGACAGCTCACTGAACCATATGGTGTGGATATAGACCCCTTTAAATCTCATCTCTAAACTATACACTCAACACATGTTCTCTTAAGTTTCCCCAGAAAAGAACAGCTTCTAGTTGCCCATGGTAGGAATGTACTTAGTAATACCGTAGTCCCCCTTCCTATTTAGCATCTTTGCCATTCTACTTTAGAAGAATACCTTTTAAACTGCTTGCTTGTAAATCTAAGTTCACTGATTGAAGTCTGGGGAAATTCAGACTAAAAGAGTGCATGATAGTGTCTCAACTCTAGCATTTGTAGAAATGATATAATACATTTCTATTGAACTGAAAATACAATTTAAAGATGAGAAAATTGTTTTCTGCTGAACTGAGCAGAAGCTGTGTTATCCATTACCTATTACTGTCAATTGTGTTTACAAACAAAAGTAAATGAAACACTTTCATTAAGTGGCTTCCAGAAGTGCTTCCATTCTACTGATAATTTATTTTCATTCAGCTCAATTCATCTCATTTTAAATATTCATTTAACCTAAGAAAAGGGACCATCTTCAAGTGAAAGTGGACAGGAGTTACTCTCCTTGAAGAACCTATAGAGAAATTAAAGAACAGATATACAGGTGAACAAAATTAGTCATCATTGCCTATCAGGCCAACCATTTGAGAACACTATATTACATTAAAATATAATGTAAAAACTGCTGCATAATTGCCCTTCTCTCAGGACCAATCCATTTTCCAAGATCAGTTCCTATAGTTTCCATTGCCATTGAACTGTTAGTGCCTCCTAATTTGTTTCTCTATGCTTGACTACTCCTCTCAACTCTAGAGTGCTGTATCTAGTTTATTATTTTAATTTTTAATAGCCATGTCAAATTTGTTGTGATTACATTGAAATTCTTTCTTTTACCCTCCCTTTAAGTCACCTTACTTCCTTATCTTCTTACCACATGGTGAAGAACATAAGTGTTATTAAATCTGGCACATAGCCACATCCAACTTACATTGCTAATGGCCTATTCTGTCCTCAGTGTTCCTTAACAATTTAAGTCTGCATTATTTCTCCCCTGGGCTCATTGCTCAGACATCCTTGTTTCCATTTAAGACATCCTCCACTTAGCAGCTAGAATCATCTTTCTAAAAGAGAAGTTACACCATATTTCTTTCACCTTGAAAAATATGCAATGATAATTAAAGAAAAAGATAATGTCCAGTTGAGAGTGCAGGCCCTGGGAGGAGTTGGGGAGAGGAAATTGGGGACTGATGTAATTTTATCTCAATTAAAATACTTTAAAAGAATAAAAACTCCTTTATTGACTCCCAGTGCAATTAACACATAGTCACATAATCATGACTTCTAACTTAAGTCTCATCTTGTACTACAGATTTTCCCACATGCCATGTTCCAGCCATGAGGGCCTCTAGGCCTCTTAGCAGATTTTAATCATAGCAAGTTTGCACTTTGATTTATGAAATTGGTTTTCTCCATCAATACACATTGACTTGTTTTTGCTGTTTAACTCTCATTTCAAAAGTTTCTTCTTTATTGACCCTTCCTCAACACCCAGTAAAAAAATAGTCATTTGGATACTCTTCGTGGCCATGGATTTACTTAATGCATTAAATATCAAGTCTAAATTTTGCAAGGGATTTTAGTGAACTGCTCGCTATTGGATTTTCTAGTGCTGTAACATCAACAAATGCCAACAAGTGCACAGTGGAAACACAGAATGAACACATTAATGAATAAATAAAAAAATAAATGAATTTCCTGCCATTAAAACGGGTGTGTGTGTGTGTGTGTGTGTGTGTGTGTGTGTGTGTGTGCGTGTTTGGTCTAAGTAATTCTTAGAAATATTAAGAGGAATGAAAACAAATAGAGTTATGAGTTAACTAGGTATAGCTTCTCAAAGGATAAGCATAACACAGGCTGGTAGTTGGCAGAGAAGAGTGATCCAGAAAGCCAGCCTAAATTGCAAGTGCATGTCTGGAGATAAGCAGACATGTCACAAGAGCATCAGGGGTTAAAAATGGCGAGAATGTGAAGGTGGAGTTACTGAGTAGAAGTGGTCGGGGTAGGCTTCAGTTTCCAAGCTGAACTCAGGGATGTGGATCCTCCCCATAAAGAAAAGCCTTCTGATAATCCTCAGCATCTCGTGTTTTAAAATCTGAGCTGGGAACAAGATGGCAAGTGAGAGCCGGTACCCAAGCAGGTGTGATGGCATTTGAAGGTAGCCATTCGTCAGCTGCCTGACCTTGAACACTAATTCTCTCCTCCTCCAAACTGCCATGTTTTGCAGGATTAATTTTAAGGAAATCACCCAATGGCATGCTTCATAGAGGAAGGATTAATAACTGTGTGATCATTATCGTTATTTATGTGTCAAAGCACAGTATCATATGTATGCTCTAGCCTGGATGTTTAGGTTACCCATTTCCCTTCAGCAGTACCGCCCTACTGATTGTCTCCTCTCTCCGCCTGCCACAGACATCTACCTGTACCAACAATAAAAAGGGAAGAGTAGAGCGTTAGTTTGGGACAAACTCTAAGGAGAAGAAATATAAGTAGAATCATCTTGTAGGTGGTGGAATTGTGACATCCATGTCACAAATTGGCAAAGGGTCAAACGATATAGTGAGGACTTAGAAATGAATCTTTGCACTCATTTAGCAAAGAAAGAGATATGGTCTTGAAAATTGTGTCATTGTTCTTCTCCTTGTTGGTGTTTACCTCAGAGACTCAGTGAGTGTTGACTTTGTCGCAATCAATGGTTTGTATGCTGGTCAAGGATGGACACGCCTCTGCTCTCTAAATGATTGCAGTATGGTGGAAAGGATGACATTAACACATACTTTAAAAAGTAGTATAGCATAGTGTCAAGTTCTGTTTAATTTCATAAAAGCAAAACCTTTTAGAAATCTTTATGCCTATAAAAATATTGATGAGGTCCCCTAGCTTACATTATGCTCATAAAACATGGTATTATGCTGACAAAATGAGAACAAGGATGTGTGACAGACTATGATTTTTACAACTGGAACTTAGTAAAATGACATTTAATTGGTTTTGTGTGGAATGTAGTAAAACAACTTAAACACAGAAAAACGACTTTCAGTTTTTATTTAATTACACATATATCCATTCATACATTCATGTGTCTCAGTTCATTTTGTGCTGACACAACAGATACCTAAGAATGACTAACTCTTAATGGACAGAAATGTATTAGCTCTCTGCTCAGGGACTGACATCTGGCAGGGACAGTTTTCCTTAGTCCTTCCATGACAAAATATAAGACAGAGGAGTCCAAACTTAGCATTCTACAAATAGCACACTCGTAGGAGAACAAACCCACCCCCATACTAACTGGACTAACTTTTTTCATGAAGGCGGAGTTCACATGGCCGCCATATCTCATAAAGCTACAGCCCTTTATCTGATAGCGACTGAACTTTCAACCTTGATTTTGAGAACTGACCAAAGTCAGTTCTCCTGACTTTGCAAATGTATGGTCAGTTCACTTAGTGACTTCTCAACTACTGTCTCTCTTACCACCTTTCCCTCTCCAAATACAGAAACACAGCATTTCATAACATTTCTAGTGCTTGAACAACGTAATTCTCTATTATAATTCGCTGACCCTTTTGATAATTTCTTCTTCTAACTTCATCAGCATCCACTTTCATTTCCAAGCTAAGAAAACATAATAAATTCTAAGAGGTAAGAGTTTGCCCCAAAAATTCTAGTCCTAGATGTGTCAGCTCCCAATAAAGAGCTATACTAAAATGTTGCCTTTGTAAACCGTAACCTCAACAAGTCCGGAACCTGGGATCATTACTCTTCCTTTGCTTTGAAGCTGCCTGTGTAACTGGTTTGTGGTGGATGCCATTGCTCTCCATTCTGTACCTGGATTAGTTTGTGAAGAAAGCTATAATAAAGAACCACTGACTGGGTGGCCCAAACAGCAGACATCTGATTCTCATGGTTTTACAGGTTAGAAGTACAAGAAGTTGCGTTGTCTGAGTTTGGCTTCTTCTGGAAACCTCCTTCGTGACTTCCAAATGGCTCTTTCCCACTCTGTTCTGACATGATTTGGACTCAGGGTTAGGTATCCTTGATGTTTCCTCTATCCCAAACTTCCTTTGTGATAGATGCCAGTCAACTCTGATTAGAGTCAACAATAGTGACTTCATCTCACTTTATTAAGAGGCTTTGTATGGGATCCAAATATCATCACAGGTGAGGTTCTAGAGACTAAGGTTACAACACGTAAGTATGGGGTATACACTTTAAACAGTAGCTCAACGTGTGATGTGGATGTGGGTCCAGTCTTCCCTTTTCCTTACTGGTATTCGATTTGTGAACAAGACCTGCCTTACCCTACTCTTTAATGTGGTTATATCTGATCTTCCTTTCTAATTTCTCAGCAACTTCCTCACACCAGTCATTTTCCATCCTTTTATCCTACACTGTTTCAATGTTCTACACCTCATCTATCCCTGTTCTTCCTCTATGCTATCTGCTGTGCTATTATTAGTGTGAGCTTCTTAGCTGTTACCCCTAAGATTCTTTATGACTACCCAGTGCTTGTATGACTGGAGGAACTGTGGTTAGCACTACCTCACCCATGGGATTTCAGGTGGTTCTTCTGCCAGCCTATGAGATTACTTTTTGGCCTCTCCTTTCTCAGTCACCAAGCCCCATCATCATTCTCTGTAAAGTTTCCTTCTCTGAGTTCTCCCTTACAAGTGCTATATGTTTTGGACTTTTTGAAACTGCTCTTTTCTTTGTTGTGGCTGGGAACTGTCTCCTACCTCAGCTTGAGCTTGGGCAGTTGTCGAGCTCAGATGGTTCGGCTCCTGCCTAAGGAATAACAATTCTACACTTTCTGCTCTGTGGTGTTTGAAAACTGTTGTTTTATGGGTTATTTTTTTTACATGTTTCTTTAGCTGCTTGAGAGATCATAGGATGGAGGACAGATACAGTTCTCTTTATCCCTTCATAGCCAGACACAGACATAGCACTTTAAAACATAAAAAATATTTCTCATGTTTTTATATATATCTGCAATTTAAATTTTGGAATAAAACTGTGTCTTGACTTCTAAAATGTATATATAAGGTATGCATAAAATGAACCTGAGTTTTGTTTTGTTTCTCCTTCAAATTCTCTAACACAGTTTTAAGGTCATTCAAAACTAGGAAGAAAGGAGGTGTGTAGTGCATTGCTGTCATCTCAATAATTAAAACAGGAGAAGGCAGACTCAACTTCAAGGTCAACTTAGAGCAAATCAAGACATTATCTCAAAAATAAACAAACAAAGTTAACCAGGACAACTTAAATGAACAGATAAACCAACAGCCTGGGTTAGGCATGGTAGCAAAGCCCTTTCAGTCTCTGGATTCCATCCCAAGCACTGGGGAGGAATAAGAAAAGATAGTGTCAGCTGCATTCCTCATCGAGCCATCCTCATTTTCATGCCATTCTTTTTTTTTGTAAAAATTTTCCATTAGCATGTATTCTGTTTTTATTCTGCTCTGCCTAATTTCCCTATTCATATATGAGTATTACCTATTTTTAATTAGAGACTGTTTATATGCTTTTAAAGATCACCAGTATTGGATATTAGACATATCTTTATAAAATAGGATATATCAACTGGCAGTATTGTCAACTTATAAAAAAGTTAATATTATAAGAATAGTTTTCTTATTGGGAGAAGTTTGTCTCTTCACTTACACTGCATTGGTAGTGGTTAATTTCGTATTTTCTGAAAATGAAAATTATCAATGTCTTTTACATTTAACTTAAAAATTCTGATAGCCTACCTTAAATATATTTAAATTATAGGTTACTTTAGAAAATTTGCCTGCTTGAATGCATGTAACATTTTGTACTATAAAAGAAAATATTAAAGACTCAGAGAATACTCTCTACACATTTTTAAGTTGAATAAAGACAGCATTGTTATCTTTAGTTCATAACCCCTTTGAAATCTATACCCAGAAAGTCTGTTCAAGACCCTGACATAGCTTTGTACATGTACAAAAGGTTGAATGAAAGGAGAGAATACTGGAAAGGACAACTGGAATGGGGAGGTGAGGGACATCTCTGTAAAGAGCTAGAAATCTAGTGCAATGGAAACTCCCAGGAATCTATAAGGGTGACCCTCACTAAGACTCCTAGAACTGGGAATATAGAACCTGAATTGGCCATCTCCTGTTACCAGGCAAGACTTCCAATGGAGAGATTGAGACATCAACTCAGTCATACCAACCTTTGAGCAACAATTTGTCCTGCCTACAAGATGTGCTGGGGTAAAGGTAACCCAGAGATTGTGAAAGTGGCCAACAAATGACTGGTCCAGTTTGAGTTCTATGCCATGAGAGAGAGAGCCCACCCCTGACACTGCCTGGAGGGCTAGGATCCAGAGGCTGGGTAGTCCAGAGTCCTAGGATAGAACATGATTCCCAGTGATATTCTGCTATACTCATTGGTCGGTGCCTAGCCCAATTTTCATCCAAGAGGCTTTACATCACAGTCTATGCAAACAGATGGATAGCCACACAGCCAACCTTAGGAGAAACCTGGAGAATCCTGCAGAAGAGGGGAGGAAAGATTATAGGAACCAGAGAGGTCAAGGACACCACAAGAAAACACACAGAATGAACCAACCTGGGCTCATAGGACTTCACAGAGATGGAACTAACAACTAGGGAGCCTTCATGGGACTGACCTTGACGCTCGGCACATATGCTACAGTTGTGTAGGTTGATCTCCTTGTGGGACTCCTAACGATGGGAGCAGGGGCCATCTCTGATTCTTTTGCATGCTTTAGAGACCCTTAACTCATGCTGGGTTGCCTCATCTGGGCTCAATATGAGGGAGGAACCTAGTCTTACTGCAACTTGATATGGGATGGTTGGTTGCTATCTGAGGGAGGCCTGCCCTTTTCTGAAGCGAAATGGAGGAGTGAAATGGAGGAAATGGGAGAGGGCAAAAGGAGGTGTGGGTGGGGACTGGGAGGAGAGGAGGGGAGGGAAACTGCAGTCCTCATAGAAGCAGGGGGAGGAGGTATGGAGTATGGGAGAGGGGGATAAAGGGGATAGCATTTAAAATGTAAATACATAAAATATCCAAGTAAAATAAAATTAAAAAGTTAAAAAACATAAAAAGTTGAAAGAATACCTTTTTCTACACCAGACTTGCTGCTGATGTTGATAATTATTTAAAAGGTTGTAGCAAGTTTGGAATATTAAAAAACAAATCATCATATTTATGATGATTGAGGGTTCAAAAAATCAAAACTACAACTTTTTGTTTAACCCATTACCAGTGCTGGGAATGATATACCTAATTTGGAATTCTTTCATGCTGTGTATCTTGGAATGTTTTAATGTTAGTATCGAAGCTATTTATACTTTAGCTTGCCTGAGGCAAGCATGGCAGAACTATAACACTCACGGAGACTAACCCGGCTGGAATTTAAAACTTTATATTGCTGTATTTCAAAAATTTTATGTTATGGCACAGTTGTATTTAAAACTTCTATATATTTTCCTTGTATTATTCATCAGAAGAAACATGTGCTATCTGCCAGTCCTTAGTGTCTTCATATCAGAAAGCACCCTGGCCAGAGAAAGGAGAATACTTGCTCTGAGTTGTGGAAGCACAGCTTAAAGGTAGCTGCAGTCTTGTGTAAGAAGGGACAGGAGATCTATTCATAGATGGCAGGCACTGTTTCACTGAGGAGTGGAAGAAGAGACACAGAATGCATAATAAAAGACCCAGCAGAATGTGCTAAACGCTACTCTCACCCTCCACATCCTCTCTCACCTGTGAGGTATGGCACCTTCTGTTCCTGGAATAGGCTTCAATGTTATTATCTTTCTTGGGGCTTCTGAAATGAGTCACCAAGGTGACAAGACTGCAGATGGAATGAATGAACAATTACACAGCTCTTTAGCAAACCCATTCCCCTGTGCCTCCGGGGAGCAGAAAGTTTAGTCAGAGGAAAATTTTTGAGTTCAGGTGGAGAGATCTCAGCAAACAGTGACAGCATTTCTCTCTGATCCTTAGACTCACGGATGCTTGAAACAGAAACTTAATAAAAATCTCTGTGTTTTATTATCCTTTAGTTTTTTTTTTAACCTCAGTGCAAACGTATCATCATCAGATATCTTATTACTGAGATATATAAAAAGGATTGAGACTTTGTAAATACTGAATGTGTTAGGGTGTTTATTCAAAGCGTCACTGTAAGTGTATTCACATCCAGGACATGTTATATTAAATATAGTTATTGCAAAAGAAAGATCAAGGTTGCCACCTGAATGTGAGCTTTCAAACCCTTATTTGAAAAAAAAATGTCAGAAACAATGGAGGGCTTGTAATCCAAGCCATGGGGAGGCAGACAGCAGATCACCAAATCAGTGAGCAACCGCCCAGTGAGAGACACTACCTCAAAAACCAAGATGAATGGCACTGGAAGAATAACACCAGAGGATGACCTTTGACTGCCGTCAGACACACACACGCACACACTCACACACACGTGCTCACACACTAACACACGTTTGCTTGCACATACATGTGCACACAAGCACACCTACACAATTTAAAAAGCCAAAGTGTAAGTGCGCTCTGAGACTTGGAATACTATTTAATGATTTACATGGAAACATTTGATTTACATGGGGATAACATTTGAAATGTAAATAAAGAAAATATCCAATAAAAGAAAAGAAAAAAAAAGAAAGGAAGAAACTACCAAATTCCTTTCCAAATGGCCGTGGCCATTTCTATCAGTGCAACTTGAGCCTTCTTATTGTTACCTTAGTGCAAGGGGTTACAAGGTGTAACTTATTTGGGTTTTGGTCATTCTGGTGGGTGTGTCATGGTTCATTATTTTAATTTGTGTCTTCCTACTTTGGATAGTTTGGTTCATCTTTTCCATATTGTTTTTTTCAGTGTTTGTCCTTTTTTTTTTTTTTTTTTTTTTTTTTTTTTTTTTTTTTTCCGGAGCTGGGGACCCGAACCTTGGGGCCTTGCGCTTTTTCCAGTGTTTAAACCCCCAACCCCTGTTTGTCCTTTTTTGAGAGATACCTATTTAAGTTGTTTTTCTACTTCAAGTTTGGTTTGCTTTTTTCTCAGTGATGTGGCAGATACTTTCTTTATAGCTTCGATATAAGCAAATTTATTATATTAGATTTTAAGATATTTTTCCCCAATCTGTGTTGTAGCTATGGTTGTCTTAAAATTATTGTTTTCAGAATGTGTATTTTATTCTAATCGTGAAATAACTTAATAGTAATTATTCTTTCAGGTGCTGTGTTTTTAGCATTGGATCTGAAAATTAATCTTGAAACCCTAGCCCACATACCTTTTCTTCCAGTGTTTCATCCATAACTTTTGTGGTTTTGAGCTTTGAGATTTTCATCCCTGATACCGCTCAGAAAGTTGTAGCTAGGTCCTTCAAAGTAGTTAGTAACTGTAATGTGTCCTGATGTATAGTATTGTAAGTACTATAGCTGAAGGTTTTATACATTTCTCCTCTCGTATTTGTTAGTGATGGTGTAATAAAATGTAATGTGTCCTTGGAGTTTTATGTGTTTTCCCTGTTAAGGTGGATCTATGCATTGTCGTCCTCTGAAAACTGTGGTCTTTGAAACGTCTCATCTAGAGTGACTCTTTGCTGGAAATCGTCCGTTGTTGTAAGGATGCCTCCAGATTTTGTATAAATGGGCAGAAGGCTCAGGAGCTGTGTTTTGATTTGTTTCCTTTGCACCTCATCTCGTCACACATAGAGAGCACTATTCTCCTTGACCCTCCGGTTCCTTCCTTCTGGTCCCTACAGTTTATCAATGACTGTGGCAATGTGAGGGAGGGACGTCATCAAGGGTGGGAGTGCTGAAATACGGCAGCAAGAGCAGGAAGCTCTCCCAGTTGCTACTTAAGAACAAGAGTCTATGCAAATAAAATAGCCCAGCCACAGAGAATACCTTTATTTTCATGTCAGTTACAGTTTCCACGTCATATACATTTTCTTATAGATTTTATCTATAGATGTGAGAGGATTTTACCATATCTGTTTTTTTTTTACATGCTTTGAAATGTACTCCAATGTGTGTAGATATTGTCCCTCCATTTAGAAGGACATTTGAACAGGACCACATAAGCATCTGTTAAGGACAGATGAGGCTGCAGGCTGACCCTACAAAAGCACAAAATTACTCATGAAAATTTTCAAGTAAAGAAAAGGGGTAAAGCTCTAAGATTGGTATAAGAAAACCACAAAATCCCTAAGATGATCATTCTTTGGCCTGAAATGATGAAGGAAAATGAAGACATATTACACAAAAGCAAAAGATAGGGACTGGTTTCAGTGGAGACCTAGAAGCACATAGAAACTATTCCTAATTAACAGCTCCGTTTCCTGAAAAGTTTTAGTTTCGTATTTGAAGTCCTGTTCCGTTAAAATAAACCTGTGCAAAGTGACATAACGGGTTATTGATAAAATAATAACGGTCTAATAACAGCCAATGACCACGTGTTGGACAATTGGCAATAACACGAGAAGGTGATGGAGTTTAGGTGGGAAGTCAGTCATCAGCTGGCGGTAGAATGATAGCCAGATCTCTGGACCGGCTAGAGGTTATTTCCTGTGAGAAGGATGAATTATTGAAGCTTTAACTTGTCATTCTGTGTAACCCAGCCGCACTGGCCTTTGTCTCAGCCAGACCCATTGTCGCTCTCACAGTTGGCTACCTTCCATTGCTCAGAGATTAGGCTTCTGAGCCCAAATGGAATTGCCCACGCCCACCACAATTTAAAATTTTAATTGAGTTCTCAGGCAATTCTCAAACAGCTTCCTGGACTACACTGATTCTCGAAGCATGTGCACAGTTAGCGGGTGGAAGGAAGGGGCTGTTGGGATTACATGAACAGGCGTGGGCCCCTGATCCTGCAAACTGTGATGTGATATGGTAAGGTCTATGCTAGATCTCTGGGTGCAGCCAAAGTGACCCAGAGAGCCGGTGCGGGAGGCCCTTCCTACAGGACCTGCGCAAGAAAGATTCTGGGTCTGTGCATTTTTATGTTTTTAGTAACATTAAAATAGACTTATTTCTCTCCATTCTCTTTCCTCAAACTTCTCCCACACCCCCACTCTATCCGTCTTACATTCCTGATCTCTTCTTTAACTGCTAAAGGTGTCCCAGAAGAGGCTCTAAATCCCCGCTCCCTAATTTACTGCCTCACATCCAATGTTAGTTTTGTTTGTTTGTTTTAAATTTAATAGTTATTTTTAAAAAAATACCTTGCAAATAAAAACATCATGCACTGATATTTTTCCGAATAAACCCCATTTCAATAAATGTCTGTGTAATTAGAGGATTCATTCTAAGCTATGGAACTTCATGTTAGGTTTCACACTTCTATCACTGGATATAATTTATCCACTAGCAACAAATGAAAACTCTGAGACAGAGTTAGGACTCCAAAATCAATTATCTTTATGCTCTTTCATAAATCATGTCTGTTATCTACATTAGTTCTTCCTTATCCCCCCATATTTAGTCTCTTGTGTTCTTTTTATATATTATAGTGTACCCACATACACATTTCTGTATGTGTACTTACTTATGTATTATTGTTTATACTCAGCTTTGAGGGGTGATATGCAGTTTTTATTTTTCTGAGATTGCATGACCTTGTTTAGCATTATATGTTCTATGTCCATCCATTTTCCTGAGAATTTTGTGATTATGTTTTTTCTTCCAAGCTAAATAGTATCCCCTATTTTCATTGTCTATTTGTCTGTTTATAGAAGACAGGTTGATTCCAGTTTCTATAGTGAATAGAGCAGCAGCAAATGTGGGGAACAAATATCTCTCTGGAACAGTATAACCAGAGAGAGGCCCAGAGTGAAACAACCGCATCACACGATGCTCAACTGTTACATTTTGAGGAGTCTCCACACTGACTTCCGTAACTGCTGTACTAACTATGTAATTGTACTACCAGCAATGAGAACGTTTTCCTTTCTCTCCATATCTGCTCCCATATTAATTGTCAAATATGCTGATAATAGCCATTGTGACCAAGTGAGATGATATCTTCAAATAGTTTTAATTCACATTTCCCAAATGTGAAGATCGAAATATTTAAAATAGTTACTGGCCCTTGTGTTTCTTACTTGACAACTGTCTATTTCATCCATCTGCCAATTTGTTGATCGGCTGGGTTTCTTTTTGTTTGTTTGTTTGTTTTTTGGTATTTAGTTTCTGCAATCTTTGGAAATTCTGGATATTAGTCCTTTGTTTGAAGCACAACAGTTAGAGATTGTCTCCTACTCGGTGAGCTGTCTGTTTGCTTGACTAATTGATTACTGTGCTGTACAGACACTTTCATTTTCATGTGGCCCCATGGATTTATTCTTGGAGTTAGTTCCTAGGATGTTGGTATTCTATTCGAAAAGTTCTTTCCTACCCCAATGTCTTGAAGGCTATCCCCTAGGACTCTCACATTTTAAATTAAGATTTTTGACCCATTTAAATTTATTTTTTGAACAAGATGAAAGATAAGAATGTAATATCATTCTCTGGCAAATAGAAATCCACTTTTACTAGCAACATTTGTTGAATAAGTTCTTTCTTCCCATAAATGTTTTTGTCTCCTTACAATGAAATTAAGCAGGCATAGCTTTGTTACTATTCTGGGCTCCCTATCCCAATCTTTTGGTCTCTCTCTCTCTCTCTCTCTCTCTCTCTCTCTCTCTCTCTCTCTCTCTCTCTCTCTCGTCAGAACCATGTTGCCTTTATCATCATAGCAACACTGTATAATTTGAGTTTGAGTATTGCATCTCCAACATTATTCTCTCTGTAGGATTATTTTGGCGATTTGTATAAGGGGGATTTGGGGTTTCTTTTGTTTGTTTGTTTTGTTTTGGTTTGGTTTGGTTTTGGTTTTTGTTTGTTTGGTTGGTTGGTTTTGTTGTTGTTGTTCCACAAAATTTCTTGTGTTAGTTTTATCTAAGTCTATAAAATATAGCATTGGAATTTTGATGCATGGATTAAATCTATAAATTGATTTTGGTAGTATAGTCATTTCAAAATATTCATCCTGTCAATTCAGAAACATGGAACGTCTTTTCATCATCTAGTATCTTCTTTGTTTTTCCTTTTGGTATCTCAAAGTTTTTGCTGTAGAGGTCTTTTACTTTTTTTTTTTTTTTTTGATTAGCTATATTCCTAAATACTTAAATTTATTTTGGACTTTTTCATTTAACTATTTGTTTATCAGGAAAAGGGATTCAACTCAGAGATTCATGCATGCAAGGCAAGGAAACTACCACTAAATCTCAGCACTTAGAAATATTTTAAATGTAATATTTTCCCAATACTTTTTCTGAGAGTACACTGTTGCCATATATGAAGGCTACTGATTTTTAAAATATTGACTCAGTGTCTTGCAGGTTTACTGCATCTATTGGGTCCAAGTAGACCAAATATTGCCTCTTAAAAATATTTTCTTTTATATGTGTGGATGTTTTTCCATCCATATTTGTTTGTGTATCATACTCATGTGTGTCCATGAACACCTAAGAGGGAACTGGATCTACTTGGACTGGAGTTACAGATAGTAATGAAATACCATGTGAATGCTGGGGATGGAACCTGGGTTTTCTGGAAAAGCAACAACTTCACTAAACCATGAATCCATCTCTTTAGTCCTCAATGGGGGTCATACACATGGGCACGCACTCGCACGCCCACACACATTATCCTCTAAAAAGCGATAGCTTGACTTCTTCCTCACTTGTGTATGCGTGTCTTTGTCTAATTGGTTTAGTTAAGACTTCAAGCACTATTTTAAATAGGGGAGGGGAGGAACATCTGTTACTCTCATTTATAATTTGAGAAAAATGTTTCAGATTTTTCTATTTAATATAACATTAGATATAGGTTTATAAATTATATATATATATATATAATAAATTATATATATTATTTGGGGGTAAGTTCCATCTACCCCTTAGGTCTCCAGATCCTTCATCAGGAAGGAGTGTTCAACTTTGTCAAGTGCCTTTGTTTCTTAAGCACTGCAATGTCCAGCATATTTTCAGCTCCCATATTTTCTTTATCCGTCCGCTGATGGACACACAGGCCAGTTCCATATATTGGCTCTTGTGAGCAGTGCAACAATAAATATGGACTTGTAAGAAACTTTGTGGTATATTAACTTAAACCCTTTCAGGTGCGTTCCAGGAGTGGTATAGCTGAATCATATGTGGATTCTATTTTGTCATTTTTGAAAACTCTCTTTAGTGATTCCAAGAGTGGCTGAACCATTTTACATTCCTACCAACAGGAATAACATATGGTTTATAAAACAAAAGGTTTTCCTTCTCCCATGTCCTAGTCAGAATTTGTTGTCCTTTGTTCTCTTGGGGAAAGCCATTCTGACTGAGGTAAAATGACTCTCAAAGCAAATTTAACTTACATTTCCTTGATGTATATAGAAGTTAATAATTCTTTCAAAAAGTTATTCCTATTATTCTTAATTACTTTGATATTAATACTCGTAACCTTGTCTTTATTTTCATATCTTACCTATATCACTCTAACTCATTTCCCATCTTTATTGGGTACACACTTGTTCTCTCTCTCTCTCTCTCTCTCTCTCTCTCCCAATATTTAAATATTTGCTTTGTTTCTGTATTGCCATCATTACAGTCCCGGTTTTACTCATGTAAGCTGTAGTAGGAATTAAAACCTAAGGGAAACAAGGTTGTTTAAGAATATAGATAAACAGATGAGTGAAGTAAAGAACTCAGCTTATAGCTTGGGTGGAAATTCACAGAGGAGATAAATCATGAAAATAGAAATCTTATAAATGAAATCATAAAAAGAAAATAAAAAGCAGTGGAAAGCATCAATAATAGACCAGATCAGGTGGAAGAAAGAACATTGAAGATTGAAGTTAAGGCTGAAAATTATTGCATTCAGATATTAAAAAAGAAAAACCTAAATAGTATTTACCACAGTGTTCAGTACGCAGAGGACATAAATAAGATGAAGGAAAAAATGAAAGAAAAAAACCAAGAATTTTTATATATAAAAGGAAGCTTAGCTATAGCATATATAAAACCTATTCAATTAAATTATAGCACAATATTCACCAAATCTAAAGTAAAATGTGTACTACCAAACATAGGTGTCATTTAGAATTCTCAAGCATCATAAAATCCAACGCAAAGGAAAACACCATATATTTAAACACAGGGATACAGCAAAGGAAGTTATAGATGGAATTTTATAGATATGAGTGCCTTAATGAAAAATGACAGAAATCTCAGACAGCTAAGTTACACAACTTGAAATCCCAGAAAAATCAGGTCTAACTCAAAACCAGTGAAATAACATATGGTTTATAAAACAAAATTATAAAATGTCCAAGAAAACAATAACACTGGTAAGAACAAATTGAGTCAGCTCTGGGAAATGATGAACAAGTCTGATAAATTAATCAAGCTGATAAAAGTAAAGCAAAATTAATAAAATTAATATAATGAAATTTCAGCTATAACTGAAATTCAAATTCTTAGAGAATATTTCAAAAATGTATGTTCCAATGAACTAGAAAAGCTAGAGGAAACTGATGCATTTCTAGGTACATATTTTCTACCATACTGGAACAAAAAGATGTAAAAAAAAATCCTAAACGTATCTGTAACAAGGAATGATATGGCAATATTAAGAGCTTTCTAATAAAAATACCATAGGACTGAATAGATTCTCTGATAAATTCTGTCAGATCTTTAAGGAGTTAATATTAATTTCTTTGGTAAATATATTAAACCTTTAATCAATAAATTAAGTGCCAACTGAGTTGGAGAACTCATTTGAGAGATTGCATACGAATAGCATGGTGGCAAATGCTTATCATTGCAACATTGAGAAAAAGCTGGGTTACATAGTGGCTACAAACTGTTTAAAAAATTAAGAATACAAAGTTCAAAAACATAAATAATTAAAACGTAAGTACATGTCATATCAAGTTTGTTTTAGTCTAATGATGCATGCATGGTTTAATGTATCCACACACAAAATAACACTATTACACTATACAAATAGTATAAAGGATAAAAATCACATGATAATGTCAACAGATCTAGGAAGAAATGCCCAAATTAAATCATTTGAGCAATCAGCAGTAACAATATCTAGGAAAATCAACAAATAACATTGAACTGAGTGTTTAAAAAATGGAAAAGATTACACCTAAGACTGCATATAAAATAATGGTGTCTTCTATCACCACTATTGTTCACTATAGTGAAATCTTAGCAAGAACAATAAAGGACATATTCACAGGTCACCACACTTAACCCTTCCTGCCAGATATCTTGGCTGAAAACTATCACCATTCATTGTGTTTCAAGAAAGAAAGGTGCTTCCATAAACCATGCTTAATATTATTCTAATTTTGATTAACCATGACGAAAAATCATGACACAATAACTCCATAGAAAGTATGTGAAATGCTTTAAATAAAGCTCGTATGGTAACTCTTTGGGAGAACCAACTTGGCTCTCTCCTTGTTAGTGTATGTGAGTATAGCATCCTGTGGATCATTTTGCCGGGAGTATAAACTAGTTCAGCCACATTGGGAATCAGTCTGCTGATGCCTCAGAGACAAGAGAAGAAAATTAACATGTGTCCTAGCTATACTTCTACCATACATATATCCAAAGGACTTTATATTATATTGCAGAAATATTTACATTTCCTGTTTATTGCTGCTCTATTAAAATTATCTAAGAAATTAAATCAGCTAGATGTTGCTCAACTGATGATTTCATAATGAAATGTGCTAAGCATGATCTATATCATATATATTGATATATTGGAATATTATTTAGCCATAAAGACATTATATAAAATACATATACATATATATAGTAGAATATTATTCTGTCATAATGAAAGGCATTATAATATATAATATATAACATTATATATAATATATGTATATGTATGTATATATATATGAAATAAATATAGGAATTATACCCATATATAATGAAAGACATAATTATGAAATTTTCAGGTAAAAGGATAAAACTGGAAATGATTAACTGAAGAGGTAACTATGGCTCAAAAAAACAAATGTTACATATTCTCACTAATACATGATTTCAGGCTTCAACTGTTTGTCTGCTTCTCCCAGAATAATCATGAAAGCTAAGAAACTAAAGATGAGTATTGGGGATGGGATTTAATAAAGATATTAATAGAAATATAGGTAAAATGAAAGTAGCAGGACAATACTGGTGGCAGAAAGGTTCAAGAATATGACCGAGTCATACCCAACCATTGGACTGAAGTTAGGGACCCCAATGATTGAATTGGGGGAAAGACTGGTGAAGCTGAAGAGAAGGGCGACCCCATAGAAAAACAGCACAGTCTCAACTAATCTGGACCCCTAGGAGCTCCCAGAAACTGAGCCTCCACCCAGGCTGGTCTGAACACACCCCCCCTCCCCGTAACTCCCATCCCCGCTCACATGCACAGATATAGCAGAAGACTGCCTCAGTGGGAGAAGATGTTCCTAATCCTAGAGAGACTTGAGACCCTAGAGAAGGAGAAGGCCTGGAGAGGACACCCACTCAGAGACAAGGGGAAAAGAATAGGATGAGGAACTGTCAAGGGGGAGCTGGCAATGGCTGGAATGTAAATAAATAAAACAATTTTTTAAAAAATCCTAAAATCTGTCTGACTAATTCTGAGGTTAAAAACTGCTGGCTTGGGTGAGCAGCTCCTGCAGCCTAACGGTGGGGGTTAAGGAAAGTAGAGATTGCTGGGGCTCTGTTCTCTCTTGCACAGAAGCCTTGCCTCTAGGGAAGTTTGGAGCAATAATTTTTTTATCCAATCAGGAGGAAAGAGTCCTGTTCTCAGGAGGGAAAACTTTTACACAAGCAGATATGCATAAACTCACATACACTCATGTGTATATTTTCATACTTATTTGTGGGGACCAATAATCTATCTAATCGACTTACATATTTACACACATATTTCCGTATTGACATATGCATGTGGAGCAAAGGACCAAGGGCCAGTGCTCACTCATTCGTGATGAGATATGAGCTCCAATCATTACTGCATAGAGAAAAAACTTCTACTCTTTCATTGATAAATGAATTAAACCCAACTCTGTAAGAACACAGGCTTTGTCCTCTTCAAAAAAACTAAGCCTGTCTTGCTGTTAAGAAAAGACCAGTTCTGTCCCAGGCAAGGAGAAGCCTGCCTGTTCTTTTTGCTCTCTTTGGAGTTTCTTTTCTGCCTCCCTTTCTCTGTGCATTCTGTATATTGCTCTCTTCTGCTTTCTGAATTTCTAAGTTATTCTCTCAATTTCTAAGTTACTCTACTCTGCTGCCTTTCTCCTTCTAATCTTGCTCCCTCTTCCTGCTCTGATATAATAATGTTATGCAATGTAATCGTTCAAATTTTTGTATATAAATCATAAATTGAATAAGAAGTTTACAACACAGATGTTTACTATGTTCCCATTAAGACTAGACATCTGTTATCTGTCTCTAGCTTTACAGGTTCATTGAGAGTTAAAAATCATAATTCTTGTCACTAAGTTATCATAGAAGTTTTGTACAGATAAACTCAGTCAATACTTTATCTTCTGTCCTTGCACCTATAATAAATGTTTAGTTACCTTTTATGACCTTTGGTTAATTGTTTTACAACCCTTTGGAATGTGTTCTAAGTTGTAAATAGCTGCTTTTTTTTAATCTCAGAAGCAATTAACTCATGCCACATGAAGAGTGGCAGAGTTCTAATTGCAGTTTTCATTTCAGAGAGGGCTTTAATATCAGTCCTATTATAAAGGGCTAATTAAGTACTAGTATAATTTTAAGAATTCTTATAGGATCATCATTAAGAATTAAGAAACTCTATTTGTTTACAGTGCATCACTACAAGAAGTACATCATTGATCTACAGAAGTCTGCCAAAAGATTGGGCTAATACCTAGTGATTGTATATAATACATCATATTATATACAATATACATATGACATATTATATATGATAGATAGATATCAGAAAAGCATATTAATAGGAATATTTCCTAAAATGTATTCCATTTGGCCTTGCCTAGAAGGGCTTCTCCATCACAGTTTTACAGTTCATGGTGAATCCATCTCAGAAAGATCACCTGTTAGTTTTTAGCCTTTCTTAGATGGCTCCTAGCAGGGGATGTTTCACTAAAACAGACACATGAGAGGATGTTTTGCTGAAGCATGCACCTAAGAGGGTGCATGATGTTTGGAAAGTGTACAAGTAGAACCCCACAGACAGTGAAAGGACACCATTGCTTGGTGACACTGTGCAACCCCTTCACTGGTCTTTTTTATAGAGAAATGTGCCAAATGACTGGTTCTTGCTGCTTCCATTGACTTGTACCGATTGATGGAGCCTTGAGGTTTCTGCTGGATTGAACTATTGCTACTGATTCATGTTTGGTATTGGCTATTGGACTAGACTGCTGCTATTTTGACAATGAAGATTGAAATCTCCCACAAAGAACTGCTTCTAAACAGGCCCACAAAACCCTTTTCCTATTAACCTTTTCCCCCAATCTCTAGTCAGTAGGGTTAGAGTGGAGTTTAAAGCATTCAAGAACCCTAAATAAAGTAAGTTTAGAGAAATATCTAAGCTTACAGTTACTTTTGTAGAAAAAGCAACTTTTTTTGGTCAGAGAAAAACGTTATCCTTACCTTCATGCACAGGACTAGGAAGCTTAGAATGTGCTTGAACATGTCCCATAAAGAAAGGGCAATTTCTAGATTGAAGCAAGGCCTGTAACTCTCAGAGCAAGGCTGGAGTAGTGGAGGAGCTGGAAGCCATTAGAACAGTTTCAATATGAGGAAATAACCTGACTACATAATGAGAGTCAGTTTATAAATTAAAAGAATTGTCCTCTAGTCTTAAAGAGATCAATTACTGTTATTACCTCCACCCACTCTGTAGAAGTTTCTTGTGTGGGGAAAGATACTTTATGGTCATCAATAATCCAAGCAGCCTGCCCTGAGGGTGAACCATGCGTGAAAACAAGGCTGTGGGCAATGGGGCTGGTCCAGTTCTAAAAGGGTTAATGAAGCTTTAGCTTCAGAGGTCAAATTTATCAATGACTTTTGGATCCAGGATGAGACTACCAAATGAAGGCTTTAATTCAGCTGTAGTTATTTTTAAGAAAAAACAAATCCAATTGATATGTCCAAGAAGTGTTTGAAAACAATTTAGAGTTTTAAAATGATAAAACACCCCAATTAATCAACCAGTTGTATATCCTGACAGCAGCCCAGCACAGCCGCAGAGAATCACATAGGCCCCTTTAGCTGTCTCATACACCTTTCAGGATGTGTGGAAGATGGCTTGTGGCCAGGCATGGTGGGTGAGACTTGGTGGAACTATGATATTTTGTCTGTCCAAGTCAGCTCTTCCTCTGAGGAGTCTTCATCCTGATTCACCACTATCGTCTCCTGAGCTATCTTCCTTGGGAAGCTTTATCAAAGGAAAAATATTGTTCTTAGATCCTGAGTAAGCTGGCAACAAGGTAGTTCCCTCATGGGGGTTGGGGGTTGGGGATTGGGGATTGGGGATTGGGGATTAGGACAGAGGGCTCTTGATCATCTACCAACATCTGCCCAAGCACATTCCAAATAGCAAATGCTGTAAGAGGCAGGTCTTCTCTGCCATTCTCTATAAACCAGTTCTAATATCTGTCCCCACTGTCTCCCATGTTTCTGTATCTGAAGTTCCCTTGAAACCATGGGCTGACCGTCTGTACAAGCTGGAGAAATTGTCAGCTGACCAGTGTTAACCTTAATTTCCTTTTTCTTAAGTATATGCTTAATAAAATGTTATTTAATAACAATTTATTTATTATCATGTGTTATCTAAAAATAATTCATTATTGGTAACATATATTATATGTATAACATATAATATATCATATAATACAGTAATAATAATAAGTAATAACATTTTAAAGGATAAGTTTAATATGTTACTTTAAAAATGATATAGTATATAACATATACAATATATAATTACATGATATGAATAGTTAATAATTTAGTAATAATATGTTTAATAAAAAACTGTCTGTCCTTAGATTTAACTTGTCCCATCCTCAACTGTGGATCACTTTCCATAACTTCTAAAGCTCTTTGTTATTCTTCCTGGTTGGCCCTTGACAGCAAGATTGTGATAGGAGTAACCAAATGCTCTCCTGATTACATATGAGCCTTCCACTTAGGAGAACATTCATGCCTGGTACTATATATGTGGTCAAAACCCATCATTATGAAGGTCATATGTACTAGGGTTGAACCTACTTCTGTTTTAATAAAGAAACATGAAGTCAAACTGCATCTTAAAAATATGTTTATAATAATATATTATTGTAGACCTCAGCAGAGTTAAATAAAATTTTCTTTGCAGCAAATAGTGATTAATGCAGAAATTCATGGCTTAGAATTTCTTGGAGGTACTTGGAATAAATGACTGAATGTTCATCTATCAATTGGACATTAAGAACAACTTCCCTTCTTTTAAGGTTGGAACCATTAACAAACCTGATTTCAAGTTACACCACAGAGCTATAGTAATAAAAACTATTACAGATATGAAGGTCAATGCAATGTAAGAATTCACAGATGCAAGTTTACACAAGTGAACATGAGTTTTGATAATAATTTCAAACCTGCACATTAGAGGAAGGACAGTCCATGGTGCCATCTGCTATCCACATGGAAAAGAACAAAACTAGATCTGTATTTCCCACTCTGCACAAAAGTCAGCACCAATGAATTATGGATATCAAGATAAGACCCAAAACTCTGACTTGGCTTGAGGAAAAGTGAGTAGTATACTAAAGATACTGGTTCAAATAAGGGATTTCTGAAGAGGAACTCTATTGATTATGAAATAAGACCAACTACTGACAAGTGGGGCTTTGGAAAAATAAAGGCCTCTTTTCTCAATAAAGAAACTGTCTACTGATTGGAGGCAGACTGCAGAATGGAAGAAAATCCTGCCAAGTCTATGACTTATAGAAGGCAAGTGTCTAGAATATACAAAGAACACAGAAGACTAAACATGGAGCAAAAGATGAGCTGTGGAACTGAATACAGAGTTCTCAAAGGAAGAAATATAAATGGATAATAAATATTTAAACATGTCCAGTACCCATAACCACTAGGGAAATGCAAATCAAAACTAGTTTGGGATTTAATATTACTCTAATAAAAACTGCTTTTAAAAGGAATAACAATAAATTCTTTCAGGGATGTGGAAAATTGGTAGCTTTAGATACTGTTGATGGACTTGCAAACTAGTACAGCCATTATGAAAATCTTGTGGATGTTTCTCAAAAGGCTAAAAGTCAGCCTTCCATATGACTTTCAGATATATATATATATATATATATATATCTGAAATACATATATCCTGGATACATATGCAAAGGACCCAGCAGTCACTTTATTAGAGACACCTGTATGTGCATATTCATTTGTGTCCTATTAACGACAGCTAGAACATAGAATCAAGCTAGATGCCCCTCAACTGATAAATTATACTGAAAATGTAATACATTTACACAATGGTATTTTACTCAGCAGTAACAAGCAATTAAATTATGAAATTTACAAGAAATAAATAGAAGTGGAAAATACTGAGTGAGGTAATGTAGGCCCAGCAAGATAGCACTACATGGTCTTTCAGAAGAAAATATTACATCTGCATCTTTAGATAGATGTGTATAAGTTGGACTGAGAATCAATATAGCCCAGGTAATCAGAAATGTTATTGTTAGGATCAGGAATAAGCCTGAAGGATAGGAGATAATGAAATGAAGGAGATATGAAAGTGAAACAAGGAATATTAGGGAATACAAATTTCAAGGGGGATGGAGGCTAAGTGATAGAGAGAATGAGGGGAAGTTGTGATGGTTAAGCCAAGCTAACGATTATGAAACGGCCGTATGGAAACCTACTATTTTATAAGCAAACTGAAATCAATTTCCAGTGTTCTGATTATACATTTGTCATAATGAGACATTATGACAAATAGATGCGTGAAAAGATGGTCAATATAATTATCATTGTTTGGAGAACTGCAAAGTAAATGGCCCCACAGTATGGCTATCACCAATGAAAAGTAAAAACATCAGTGAGGATATTGAGAAAAGAAATCCTCACAGAGACTGCATCTAAGTAAATTTAATGTATTCATTTTTTGATATAATCTAGGAATTCCTTAAAAATTAAATTTTAAAATCTTGAATGCATATGTAATTGGGTACTCTTTAGTCTACATGAAGGAGGAACTTCTCATAGTTCGTGACAAGGCATGTGATCTTGGATGACGTTCTGTTAAGTGAATGAAATAAGCTACCCAAAGATATAGAGCTTCCATGTAGTCATACATATAACATGTAGACATATAAAATGCAAATTCTGATGCAGTATTACTCAAAACAGCAGAAGGTAGGAAGACCGTACCCAACATTGTGACTACTCGATTTTGGGAGATACGAGACAAAGATAATTTCAATTGGATAGAAGGTATAAATTCAGTAGATCAACTACATAAACATGATGACCACCATTAGTCAGAATTCACTGTGCTCAGGAAAACTACTGTCTTAACCAAGTGAGGCAACAAATTTGTCAGTTGTTGAGTTCAGGCCTCTATCAAAGCATTCATTGTGTAGGGTGGTAGATTATATAGTTCAGAGTTCTTTGTCCATTTAAAACTACATAATTAAAAAGAATGGAACGATGCCATGGGGAATCCCTCAGTAGAAAGTTCAGCTCAAGTTTAATCGTATGAGAAGTAGATGCTTTCAAATGTTAATGCTTTTGGTCTTGGCTCTATTGTTTCTCAATTGTTTGCATATCTTAAAAGTGGGAGGAAAGCAATAGTGGCATGGGAAAAAATCACTGATAATCGAGTTCTGTAAGGTAGGGAGGTTGGGGATATGGCTACTGCATTCAGTCAGTGAGTGTGTGAGCTTGGTGAGTTTTCAGACAAGGAATCATTTGCCTGGGAAGCCTTCGAATCACAATGCCTGTTGCAACTCTGGGCACCTGTTAGGCAGCAGTGATGGTCAGATGGTCACTGGGAGAGGACAGTTTTTGACCTACAGAAAGGTACCAGCACATTAGCATGAGGCCCAAGCGCCAAGAGTCTTAATTATTTATGAACTTGTGAAAGAGAAGTCTCAGAGTCAAAAACAGCTTAGGAATATTTTGGAGACTAATATTTTCCACGATGTTTCAATATAAAAATAAGAATTTATTCATGTCAGAACTAAGCAAGATACACCA
Source organism: Rattus rattus (assembly GCF_011064425.1). NCBI lineage: Eukaryota > Metazoa > Chordata > Mammalia > Rodentia > Muridae > Rattus > Rattus rattus. The sequence goes on along the minus strand of NC_046161.1, from coordinate 70,678,749 downwards.
TGGGATGCTGAAGGGAGATTTTTTTTTTGAGTTTTGTTTTTAATTTTCCATAGACCTAGAATACTTTTCCATCCAAATTCAAATGAGCTTGTTAATAAATCTGGTTGCGCAAATGGTTCTTTTATATTAGTTTTTTTTTCAGACTTGAGGAATACATGAATGCATTATTCACTTTTGTATTAGTTTTTTGATTAGTAAAACATACAGTCTCTTTGCAATCCTTTTCTACTTACATTTAGAATCAGGTATGTTTGCTATTAAAAATATATTAACTCGATTTGAAAATTTAAGGTAATATTACATTTCAGTTTCAGATAATAAAATTTTCTATTGGCCAAAATACTCTAAGACAAAGAGGTATTAAAGGTTTTATCTGGTATTTCTCTTCCCCATTAAAAAGAAAAACAACTATTGCTAAATAGTTGATTCATTATAAAATAATTGTGCATTTAGGCAATTTTCCAGATAAACCACAGATAAAAAATTAAATCTAAATAGTTATTAGGTTTGTTTTCTAGAGGCTTAATGTCAGTGAGAGAACAGGTTTTTAGGGCAGTTTAGTTGGAGTTAACAGATGATGAAACTGGTGGATCTGGAATTTCTCTAGGAGTTTTTTCATGTGTTTTGGTGTTTCACTTACTGATTAATTCCACATCTACTTCTATAGTCCATTATCATGAGATTTGGGTCAAATTAAATATCTAAATAACACAAATGTTTAAAAAATTCCCCCATCATCTAATTAATGGGCCTTCTAGTTTCAGGGCTTGCCCTTGAAGGCTAAAAGCAAGCAAAGTCTAATATATGCTAGCACAGTCATTCTCCCTTTATAATGTCCTTTTCTTCTAGCCTTTCTTTCCCCTTTCCCTTTTTTCTTTCCTTCCTTTTTCTCTTTGTTTCCTATATTAGGTACTTTATCCACTGCTTTGATAAAAAGCTGGACACTAGCAGCTTGAGAGTTTGGGTTTGTTTAGGCTCAGTTTGGTAGAAGGGTCCATCATGACAGGAAGTTGGGGCGGTGGGAGCTTGAAGCAGCTGATCACACTGATTCCACAGTCAGGAAGCAGAGAGGAATCATTCCTTCAGCCCAGCTCCCTTTCCCCTATTTGTGCCACCCAAGATCCCAGCCCATAAAGTGATTCTGCTTGCGTTAGGGTTAGTCTTCCCACTTCAGCTAACCTAATTAAAAAGCATCTCTCACAGACATGCCAGAAGTTTGTTTCCATGGTGATTTTAAATCCTGTGTAGTTGACAGTCAAAGTTAAACATCATGCTTTCCAACCTCTCTTTCTTCCATCTGTAATAATTATTGATGGATAGCAATAAATAAATTAGATATTTGAAGAGGTTAGATTTGCTGAAAATGTATTCACACTGTGAATTCTGCTCCACTGGTTTAAAAAATGATAGACTTGTCAAGTGTTGATGTACAGTTTTTTCCATATAGATGAAGTAAATGTATGACAAATGTAGAGTTTGCTGTCTAAAAAATTCTGTACTGCTTTTTGTACATTCTTGATTCTCATTTAGCATATTCTACCAAGCAATTTTTTAATTAGTAAAAATAGTTATTTGTCATACAATTCTCGAATTGTTACATCAATGATATCATGATTAAAAATATATCAAAGGAAAGCACAGAGCCAGGGATATAGGTCAGTGTATAAAAGTGCTTGCTATGCAAGCTTGATGACCAGAGTTCAATGTCTGGTAACCATGTTTTAAAAAACCTGGGTGAGATTGTCTATGTTTAATTTCAGAACTCCTAAAGCAATATGTGGGGGTTGGTGAGAAAGGAAGTTTGAGGACCATCTAAGCCTGGAGCACAAAGAATTCCAACAAGCCCTACCTCTTTTTTTTTTTTTCCCCGGAGCTGGGGACTGAACCCAGAGCCTTGCGCTTACTAGGCAAGCACTCTACCACTGAGCTAAATCCCCAACCCCAAGCCCTACCTCAATGGTGTGGAAAGAGAGAAGTGAATCCCGAAAGATGCCCTCTGATCTCCAAGTGCACTCTGTGTTACTTGTCTCCTATACACACATCGTACGCATACCAATAAAAGAAAACATATTTAAAAATTACTATGGTTATCTCTGAAATCTACTGTTTTCTTTTTCATCAGAGCTGCCTACCTAAATTTACAATAGCACCATTTCTCACACAAAATATAGAGCCTTAGATCTTTCTTCCTCATACCTTCCCTTCTGCTAGAGAACTTTTTCATTTTGAAGTTTTTCAGTCCTATACCACATATTGCTGGGGATTCTGTGAAACAGCCGATTTATCGCTCCTACGTTATTAGGTGCAATGTCTGCTTTTGCCACCAGAATGTAGATTCCATAGCCCTCATAACTCAATGAATCAGAGAGCAATCCTGGGATGTTGCAGAAACTGTATTGATATATTGATATTTTGAAAGCACTTTTTACTGCTTGAGAAATTTATATGTTTATATAAAATATCTTGACCAATCTATCCTCGACATCTCTTTCCTTCCAATTCCGTACCTATCTTTTTCTCCCTTCCAAACGTCATGTGTTCTGTAGGAGTTTGTTTCTTTTTCCAGTTATCAGTAATTTATAAGCTTTAGTCTGAATAGTTTTCTAATCTTTCTTTCTTCTTTCCTTCTTTCTTTCTCTTTCTTTCTTCTTTGTTTCTTTCTCTCTGTCTCTCTTTTCTTTTGAAACAAGCTCTCACTATCTAAACTTGACTATCCTGGACTTGGTTATGTAGACCAGGTTCCTTGAACTCACTGAGATCTGCTTGCTTCTGTCTCTCAAGGGACGGAATTAAATGCATGCACCATCACATCTTGTTTCCAATAGCTATTATTAATATTTTTAGCACAGTGTACCATTTTTACTTTGAAAACCAACTGTCATATTGGCTTATATTGCATTGAAAACATTTACCTGCCTTTAAAATTTTAATTGCTCACTTATATTTGCTTAATTACACAAGTTATTCCACATTTAATAAAAATGATAAAAATATCATAATGCTACTTTGCATACCCTTTCATAAAATAATATTTATATGTACATTCCCAACCTTTTATAGCTTCCTGTAGGTATTTAGAATTATGAAGCAATATGATTCCTTAGAAAGACAAGAGTAAAGATTATTCTTAAAATTCCATTCGACGCTATTGCACTGTCTGCATTTATATTAAATTAGTAGACTAAAAATAAAACGGTCCTTTAATACCCTTTAGAGAGAGAGAGAGAGAGAAGGTGAGGAGAGCACCAGGAACAAGGCTGAAACTAGGCCATTGCCTAAGAATGTCACACCTCAGCATAGCTTATTATAGTAAAGTGCCAGGAGAGTCATCATAGGCTATTTAAGCCAGTACTCAGGACTAGTTATTAGTAATAGATCTAAGAACTGCTCTGATCCTGAAGCTCCTATTACCACAGTGTAACGAACTATCAGCCACCATTAAGGAAAAACAACAGCTAATGTGGTCACTGTGGCTGGGCACTTTTCAGCAGGGACAATTAGGTCTTGACACTTGTTTCATAGAGCAAAGTGATGGGAGAGCACCTCCACGTGGACCACTCTTAAACCCACTGCACTGATGCTCTTCTCTTCTCTCTGGTTTTCATGAACTCATTCATACCATTTTCTTGTTGTTGCTTTTAATAAATCCTTCATAGTCTCAGATTCTGGGTTCAGACAGTTCTTTTTATTGTTTTTCATTTTGGCAATTATCTCAGCCTGTGAACAAGATTGACTCCAGAAATATTTCAGGTTTTGCTAAGGCCCTGGGATTAACCAGTAGATTATTAATTTTGATACAGAAAGGATTTGTTGAGTCCTATTCAGAATCAGGATAAAGCAGAAAATGATGCCAGCATTTTGGTTCATGAAGCTGAGCATGAAATTTCCTCAACAGACTCAGGCAATCTGAAAGGTTGACAGGTGGAGGATCTCACAAAATGTTCACCTCTGTGCAATCTTTACCTGCAGTCTCCCTCCCTGACTCTGGATAACCTTGCAGTCAAGTCAACAAGACTTGGATTCTCTGAAGGAAGTTTCCTTTGGTGAAATTAAGGATATTTCTTCAACTTATGAGTTTGGAATGTTCCTCTCCCTTCTTTTCTTTTCAATGCTGAATGAATTAGATTTCATTTTCCAAAATATGAGCTACTCCTTGAAAAGCATAACAGTAGTCCACTACAGGGTGACTTACAATGATTTAATTTTATTTTTGAGAGCTTTATACATGAGCACTACATCCTTATAACTCCATTTCTTCTTTGTCTACTCTAACAACTTTTTCATCACCCTTTCTTCATCCCCAACTCACAAACTCTCCTTCAGGTACTACTACTACTACTACTACTACTACTACTACTACTACTACTACTACTACTATTACTATTACTACTACTACTACCACCACCACCACCACTACTACTACTACTACTCTACTACTGCTACTGCTACTGCTACTACACTACTACTACTACTACTACTACTACTACTACTACTACTACATGTGTATATGCACACACTTTGCTCCTATATGTACATGTGCTCAGGACTGGCAGCCTGGTTTTGGACAATCCATGTGAGATCTCACCATTGGAGATAACTGATTCTCCCACTGTCATCAGCTGTTGACCAACTATCGCTCCTCATCCAAAATTTTTGAAGCTCCGTGCCCCATGTTGGCATGCATTCTGTTTAAACCTACTGAGTCCACTTACTGCTGCCTGTACATGCATGGGTATAGGGCCATCTGGTAGAGCATGGGTATCCTCTCAGAGACTACATCCCTGTTCTGTTAGTACCTCAGCTACGGGTAGGACTTTATCAGTGCCCCCTTCATCTGTGCTGGAATATTTGGCAGACTTGCTCTTCTTCAAGTGTTTGCATGTAGTTACAGGTTCTGTGAGGTCACATGTACACTGAATTTGTCATATCTGGCAAATGCTATTTCTCTGCAGATGTCCACTACCACTGACTCTTACAGTCTTTCTGTTCCTCATTCTAAGATGATACCTAAATCTTGAAGGGAAATGGGCGTTATATAAAACACCACATTTAGACTTGGTGGCTTGTTTGGAGGTTGTAAGGCTTCCTGTCTGCCCACCATTCCTTACACCACTATACTATACGCATAGCGCAAGGTGTTACATATTATAAATTACAATTTTAAACTTGGGGGTGGGGCATCAACACTATGACAATTAAAATGCCTTATACTGCAATTTTAAAACTACTTTGGAGGCAATAATTATGACAATTAAAATGTCTCTTATTAGTAAGTCAGCTATGGGGCTGAGTAGATGGGCCTGCCATTAAGAGCATGCACTGCTCTTGCAGGCTTGCAGGGGACCCTAGGTTAGGTTGTAACTCTAGTTCCAGGGGGATCGAGTGCTCTTTTGTCTTCTCTATGAACTCACGGGTACACAGTGCGCAACTGTCACAGGGGGGCACAGAGACAGACACACACACGTGCACAATAAATAAACAAACAAGCAGAAATGCAAACAAACAAACAAATAGATAAATAAAATTTGTAAAAATAATAAAGACTCTGAAGCTCGAGAAAACTAAACATGATGCAATACTATGATTAGACAATGGAGCATCAGAAAGAGTTTCTAAATTTTCAGAGACTATCCTGGATGCTGTCGTTACGTTGTTTGTTTACTTGGTTGGTTTTTTTGTTTCTTTCTTTTTTTTTATCCCGCAGTTATTCTGGTAATTGTACCAGTGGACACAACTATAAAAAGACAGATGCTAACTTTGGTCTCACGTATGCCAAGGTATGTGACTCACATCCCAGATACCTAACAGTTGAAATACAACTGGAAATCTTTATATTTCACCAGAGAAATGGCACTTGCCAATAGATTTGTTGCAAATGACATTTATTCTAAGCTCATTGTCCATTGCTTTCTCTTCAAGAGTTTGGAAATAAACTCTGAAATTATCGTTGCTCGCAAATGAGTTTATTTATTGACAGCTTGCAAGAGTGGGGTTTCATGTAGTAAACGGGACATGGTATAGGGACCTCAAGATCTACATAGGCATACGCATAAACTTTAAAAGCGTGTATAAGTCCACACTTATACATTGAAATGGCATGTAAAGGCTTTCCAGAAAAAGCCTGGGGAGTTAGGGAAAAAGCATTAATTGGTTTTTAAAGGTTTCTGTGACAAAATCCCAGAGACTGGATGGCTTAAACAGCACATTTTTTTTCTCAGTGCATAGAGGCCAGAAGTTCATGGCAAAGTAATGGCAGCTTTAGCTATCTTGGGGTCTCTCTTTGGCTTAGAGACTTCTGTCTTCTTGCTGTGCCTTTAAGTAGCCTTCCTAGAAGGTTGCCTGCCATATCAAATTGGAGAAAAACTCTTACTGCTACTTCTCTGATGCTGAGTAGCTCTTCAGAGGCCCTTTATGTAAACACAATCACATTGAGGGTTGATACTTCAGCACATGAAGTTAGAGGGCACAATTTAGATTATAACAAAGTTATAATTCCCATTGGAAGAAATAAGCACAGGTCTTGAAAGTTTCCATGGATTTACAGTAGCCATTTGAATACACTTTCCTTGTACCATACATAAAATCAATTTTTGGTGAATTTAATTATTATTGAAAAAAATAAAATCCTTCTATATTTTTGTAAGAGTGCCTAGAAAAATATCTTTATGATCCTGCGTAAAAGAGTGCCAAGGACATGGGGTTCCAGAGATGCCCGTCATCATCAGAGAAAACATTCAAGGACAGACACAGAAGACACAAACAGGAACATCTTTATTATAGCAAAAGCCACAGCTCATTATGAAGAGGTGGGTGATGACACCCCGGATGGGCATCTCAGTGCCTGAGACTCAAGGTGGGAGGACTTTATAGACCAAAGGCAGTCTTGCATTGCAACCCCTTCTCAGAATTTGAGGGGAACGTTCTAGAAACTGAATTAGAAGGATGAGTTTGATCAAATATGAAGCTTTGAATATAAAAATGGTGACTTTGGAAGTGTACACATGAAATGGCAGCTATAATGAGACAGTGATGAGGATTCCACTGAACATTGGGGTCCTGGAGTTCCTGGAGAACATAGTCATCCACAGAAAGAGTACTATATGGCCACTGCATAGGCACAGACACCACAACCATTGAGTTAAATTTATATTACGTGATTTCTTTTCTTCTTGACTGTCTTTCCTCAAGAAAATAAAAGAATATTAAAAACCCTCCATGAACAAAAATTATACAAAGAAATTATAACTGTTGCATTAGCTACAATAGCCTCTAAACGAAATTACGACAGTAAATGAGTTATGATATTTTGTGCAATATAATGTTGGGCAGCCATAAAAATGAGTATGCAGAAATTTCATAATATAATTTCAAAAATGTAATAAACTGCAATTTGCAGACTGAGCCAGAATATGTAACTCATCTATACTATTTTAAAATATTCAAAGCTATAGCATATTTTGCTTATACTACAAGCTTATATAGAAAGCATGAAAATAACCAATCATAGTAATGCTATTGTCCCAGTGGAAATAGAGCTAAGGTTATCAAAGGGCAGCAGAGAAATTTGCACCCACTGTGCCTAGTCTTACACTGTTATGCTTTGAAAGCTTTTTAATTTCATAACTTTGAATAATGTATGCAAACAACTTCAGATCTACATGAAATGCCAATAATTACATAGTATGCTTGCTGCTCTTTAGAGGAGATATTTTATTGACAACTTCATCTGTTCTCCTTTTCTTCCATTCAGCAAAATGTTTATTGGGTTCTCATCATGTATAAGGTATAGAACTCGGTATTGAGATCCTTGTCTTTAAAATAAAAAGTAGAGCTGTATGCCGCATTGATCACCTCATGCCTCTCTACGGCTCTAACTATGTTAGATCAATTTGGTCTAAATCTGCGATCACTACAACTTTGTACTCCACTCTCTTTTGGATATTCTATCTGAGAGCATTGGGTGTAGGATACTTTTCTTTTCAGCTTTGTTCTTCTGTGAGTTGACCACTGGCTGGAAGCTTTCTCAGCAGGTGTGATCTTAAGACCTAGTTTTATTTGGTACATGAGACCTCTTGATTTACATTTCTAGACAGAAAAGGAATCTTTCTTCTTGTGTTACATAGTTATAGTCTTAATGTATATGTCTATATCTAATCTATATCTCTACCTATCTATATAAGCAAGGCGATGCTAATGTGCCTCTGAATGCTCACATACTCTTCGGCACACAGCGCATGTTGCCAGCTGAGTGCCAGTCTCTTTGAGCCTCTTATCTATTCCAAATGTTTATATGTCCTAAATGTCTACAATTTTAAGAGAGTCACATAACTAGCAGTTTTTACATTTAGGTATTAGGGTTCTTTTTAAGATATGTCCACACTGACCCATGCCTGTCCTAGAGTAGAGAGTTAAAATGACTCCAGAAAACACATCTATTTTCTAAAACGATTTGTAGTGATTTTCTCACACAGTGTTGGTCTTGCAAGCCTCTTACATTTCCTTCCTCACATAGATCAGAAGGAATTTATCTACTGGCCATGAGGCAAAGCTAAAGAGTTGAGATAATATACACTTGTCAGTTAAGAATTTTTCTGAAATATACAACTCTGAGAATTTTCTATTTCTGAGTCACAGAGTAATGGTTCTGTTCAATCTACCAAATGGATGCACACATTATATTACCCTTCTAAATGTGTACTGCCAATACGCTGGCATATTCTATCCTAAAATGACTGAACAAACTATAAGGTAATGAAGTCCTGGAGCTCTCAGTCTGTTCTCTCTGGCATCTGTGGTAGCTACACTGGACCTTGGATTCACTGTGAGAGGAATTTGACAGCAAATGGTGACTGTGTGAACAAGTGGAGTAGAATCATCCAAAAAAGGGAAATGGGACTCAGTCCACGTATAGGGATGTGGACAATCAGCTCAGGAAACTTCTATGAGATAGACTAATATAAAAGGCATGGCAATAGCAACGTATGGAAGTGGCACACTGGACTGAAATCCAAACCAATCCGTAGACGACAACTTGAAGTCATGAAGAGCTATAGCTCTGTAGTCATCTAACTCAAGCTCTCCCAAAACTTATTAGAGGGCTCTGGGACAAGAATTGTAGAGAGAATCTCTGATTCTTCAACTTAAGAAAATGAAAACAGTAATATATTAAACCACATTTTCTTTTTCCACTTTTCAGCTGAGAGGCATCTAGCTTGTCTCGAGTTTCTGGCTATCATGGATAGAACTGCTGTAAACAGAGGTGAGCACATGTCCTTGTGGGATGGTGGAGCATTGTTTGCGTGTATGCCCAGGAGGGGTATAGTTGGGTCTTCAGGTACAACTATTCCCAATTTTCTGAGAAATAGCCAAATTAATTTCCAGAGTGGTTGGTTGTACAAGTTTGCACTCCTACCTGCAATGGAGGAGCGCTCCCCTTGCTCCACATCCTCGCCAGCATGTGCTGTCACTTGAGTTGTTTCTCTTAGCCAACTGCTGAGTGGAATATGGAATCTAACAGTCATTTTTCCTTGCAGTTTCCTGATGACCAAGGATGTAGAACATTACTTAAAGTGTTCCTTGGCCATTAGATTCCTCTTTTGAGAATCCTCTGTTTAGTTCTGTACCCCATTTTTAAAATTGGGTTATCTGTGTTGTTGGTGTCTACATTTTTGAGTTCTTTATAGATTTTGAATACTATCTCTCTGTCAGATGCAGGGTTGGTGAAGATGTTTTTCCAATCTGTAGCCTGCCATTTTGTCCTGAGTAGTGACTTTTGCCTTACAGAAGCTGAAAAAATGTTTCATGAGCTCTCATTTAGTAATTGTTGATCTTAGTGCCTGAGTCATTGAAGTTGTCTCCTATATCAGTGAGCTCAAGGCTATTACGTACTCTTTTTTAAATTATATTTAATGTATCTGGTTTTATGTTGAGATATTTGATACACTTGTATTTGATTTTTTGTGAAGGGTGATACATATGGATCTATTTTCATTCTTCTATGTGCAGACATCCAATTTGACCCATTAGGTGAAGATGCTCTCTCTATTCCATTGTATGGTTTAGGTTCTTTGTCAAAAATCAAGTGTCCATAGGTGTGTGGGTTCATTTATAGGTCTTTGATTCAATTCCATTGATGAATCTGTCTGTTTCTATACCAATACCATGCAGTTTTTATTATTATTGCTTTGTACTACAGCTTGAAGTCAGGGATGGTGATACCTCCAGAAGTTCTTTTATGGTTCTTATTGTATGGGGTTGTTTTAGTTATCCTGGGATTGTTGTTTTCCATATAAAATTGAGAATTGTTCTTTCAGGGTCTGTAAAGGATTATGTTAGGACTTTTATGGGAGATGCATTGAATCTGTAGATTGCATTGATAAAATGCCCATTTTTCACTTTGTTAATCCTACTGATCCTTGAGCATGGGAGATCTTTTCATCTTCTGATATCTTCTTCAATTTCTTTCCTCAGAGACTTGAAGCTCCTGTCATACAGGTCTTTCATTTGGTTAATTAGAATTATAGCAAGATATTTTATATTATTTGTGGTCATTGTAAAGGACGTTGTCTCCCTGAATTCTTTTTCAGCCCATTCATTGCTTGTATGAAGGAGGCCTACTGATTTCTTTGAGTTAATTTTGTATCCAGCCACTTTGCTGAAGGTATTTATCAGCTGTAGAAGCTCTCTGGTAGAATTTTTGAAAAATTACTCAGGTATTAAGAACAAGAATGTCATGAATTTTACAGGCAAATATTATCCTGAGTGAGAAAACCCAGACTCAAAAGGTTATGCATGATATGTATTGCTTATAAGTAGATATTAGCCATTAAAAAACAGGATAACCATGCTACAATCTACAGATCCCCCAAAAAAACATAAAACAAAGAGGGCCCAAGGAAGGATGCTTTAATCTTTCTCAGAAGTGGAAATAATACAGATATCAGAAGTGGATTGATGCATGGAACTGGGTGGGAGTGGAGATTGGGAGAAGAATGGAGTAGGGGGATCAGGTGTAGGGTGCAGTGGTGCCTAGGGTGGGGTCTTCCCTTTCTCAGAGGAGAGGGGGAGGGGGAGTAAGGGGAGGAGCCACAGGGGACTGGAGGAGAGGGATCTTATATTGGGGTATTGGATGGATAAATAAATTAATTAATAAGAAAAAAAGAAAATGAAAACAGTACCTCGAGCTGTGTCTGTGCATGTGCTTGGATGTGTGCCTTATATAGTTGACTTTCTTCCTCAAGATAATTTGACAGTGTCCTTACCCAGTGTTAAACACACACAGTAAAGACACTTAAGACAAAAAGCAACACCAATATTCTAGACTTGGCAGCAGGGTGGAGGAGGTGGTAGAAATCTTTTGCTGAAAGGCACTCCTCCTAAAGGGGATGCTGAACATGGGTAGGAGAAAAGACTTATACTAGCCGCTTGTGAAATTTAGAAATGCTACTGAGAACCGAATGTTGTAAGAGGAAGGATCAGAAATCTTAGTTAAAAGTGATTTGTATGTAGAAGGGAAAAGGGCATTGCTATAAATATCAGATGGTTTATTTCATGCCATGCCAGAGGGAAGACAATAAAGGTGGAACCACATTCTGCAAAATCAGAAATGAATCTGCCGTGGACACCTCTCCCACAGGCATGGATGATAAAATCTAAGTGTGGTGTCTACAACATTTGAAAATTATAATTGCCTCTAAAATTCAAACTGCCTAGCACTGATAATAGGAATATTTAACAATAAGAAAAGGAGTTATAATTTTAGGACACCGTAAGAGATATTTTTGGTTTCTGTCAGGTGGTTAAATTATTTAAGGGGGTTGAAAACAACTATAACGAATTAAGAGACAGGAATGATTGGGGAAAAAAATCAAAAGTCACCTAAAAGAGGAAGGAAGACAAGATGGAATTCAAACTACAGTCACCTGTTAACCCAAGAAGTCCTGTAATAAACTACTGGAGAACAAGAGTCCTATGATGTATAGAGGAAGAAAGGAGAAAGAAAGAGAAAAGGCTGTTAAGGCTTTAGCTGTGTGTACACACTCTAATTGTCAGACAGGACTCTCAGTTCCCAGTCCACGAGCATTAGACACAAGGACATTCAGACATTGCCCATAGCCACTCACTTCAGGAACTGTGCTCTTCAACCTGGCCCTTCCCCCCGTGCCTTGATCTGCTCTACTGCCCCCTAATCTTGAGGCTTCTTCGGGTTCCATTTATGTCTCCGTCTTTTGCTCACTGTTGCCATTCATTACTTCCTCACTCTCCTTTTCCATCAGTCCCTGTGTTTCCATGCAGAACATTCTAGAAGTCATTTTTTGTCTATGATACTTCAGTATCTTACGAATCCTGATATTCTGTATATTTTCTACTGCAAGATATTATTTTTAATTTTGTTGTTGAGAATACTTAAAATGACCAGCGTAATGTATTTGATAGATGTACAAATAATGAGATGATTATTGTTAATATACTCATGTACTTAGTTTTCAACTAATGATAAAAGTGTTTAAAACTTACCCTCTCGGCACGTTGTCAGTGTGCAATACGATTGTAATTAAAATCCTCAAATTCTGCATTGCCCACCTACAGTTTTCCTTTCTACACAACTAGAATTTTCTCATCTATATTTTTCCTTTCTACTTCCCTGTGTCAACCACTGTAGTCGTTTTCTATGTATGTGATTGTTGTTTTTGAATAATGCATATAAGTTAGGTCATAAAGTGTTTTTATTTCTCTGTCTCTTACTCTTCTCTCTCAGCGAGTCTAATTTAGTAATTAATTCACTAACTAATGACTAGGATGCTTCGATATTTCCTCTACTGTGAATAATATTTCAACTAACGTGAGAATCCAAGTATTTTCATGAAGTGATCATTTTCTTTCTTTTGTCTGTATATCCACAAAACATTCCATAGAGGTTCTGTAGTTCTGATTTTAATGTTTTAGAAACATTCATTTTTTTCTGCATTCTTGAATCAATCTATGTTCCCATCAATAATGTTCATGCTTTGCCTTCTCCATGCCTTCACCAATGCTTGCTTTTGGTCTTGTCTTTTCTTTTCTTTTCCTTCCTTCCTTCCTTCCTTCCTTCCTTCCTTCCTTCCTTTTTCTTTCTTTCTTTCTTTCCTTCTTTCTTTCTTTCCTTTCTCTTTTCTTTCTTGCTTTCTTCCTTTTTTCCTTTCTTCTTTTTTCTTTTGGATTAAAGTCATCTTAACTGATGTGAGATGACATCTCAGTGTGATTTTGATTTTCACTTTCAAGAAGATTAGTGACAGTCATGAGTACCTTTTCATATAATCGGCATCCATTTCTAGGGCCGCTTTGGGTGAAAGGTCTTTTAACTATTTGCACATCATGCCATCTTATTAATGCTCTAGAATTGGCTGAGGTTCTCGTATACTTGAATATTAATCACACACATGTGCATGCACACCCTCCCACACACACTTTTTCCCAATTTGTCTTGTGTTTTCAGTTTTATGTCTTCTTATTGTTTATTTTGTTGTTTGTGCTGTTGACGTCATGTTTTAGGAAATGATCACCAGGGAGTTTCATGCTCTGTACTTTTATTGTTTTATTTTTTCTTTGTTTAAGTCTTTGCTGTTGTGTTTAAGTCAATGTTGAGTAGATTTTAAGGTGTCCTGTAAGGTTAATGTCTAATACGTTATCTATTCTTTCTCCATGATGTCTCATTGCTTTTTATTTTAAGGTAGTTGGGCATGAGTCATATGACTCAGTCTCTGTGCTATCTATTTTCTTCTGTTGGTTTATATCACTGCTTTTATGCCTCCATCATATGTTTTCCTTAACTCTATGGCCTTTGAAGTCAGTAATGTAATGTCTTCATTTTCATTTGTTTGTCGAAACTACTGTTGACTATTTGTTTTTTGTGAACTTTTAGTATCTTTCCTGCTTATGAGAAACAAATGGGATTTGTGTTCTTAACGCAGACTGCTTTGAGTCTGTAAACCACTTAGCTGGTGTGGACATCTCAATATTTATTTATTCTTCTATCCACGAGAACAAGATACATTTCTAGAAATTTGTAACTTGAGTTTCATCAGAGTTTTTTCCTATTATCTTCCTTAGTTAAGTTTATCCTTAAGCATATCAAACAACAATGAGCTCTATGAAAGAGAAATTAAGTTACTGCTTATTTTTTTAATGCCCAAAAAGCCATACAGTGCTCTCTGACCTAGACCTTAGGTCAGACCTAGGACCTTCTGACAATCTTCCCTTTCACCTTGAGTCCAATGCCCCTAACCCCCAGGGTGGGTGTCACAGCTGAAGGACAGACTCTGTTTGATCCCCACTATGTTGGCCATGCACCCGAGTGCTTTTCCACCATCTGTTGCTACTGCCACCTAGTGGTAGCCCATTACCTTAATCTTTTTGACATCTAGTTTCTTTATATCATGAAGTAACAATGATAATAAAACACAGTATAGATTATCAAATAACTGTAAACAAATCATGTGGAATTCTCAAATTTTATGGAACTAACATCAAACAATAAACAAGATAACCATCATGGTGGTTTATTCTTTTTTTCTTCTTTTTTTTTCTTTTTTTTTCCCCTCCCGACCCTGCCCCATTGCCGCCCTCCCCCCGACAGTCTAGTTCACTGGGGGTTCAGTCTTAGCAGGACCCAGGGCTTCCCCTTCCACTGGTGCTCTTACTAGGATATTCATGGCTACCTATGAGGTCAGAGTCCAGGGTCCAGTCCATGTATAGTCTTTTTAGGTAGTGGCTTAGTCCTGGAAGCTCTGGTTTTTTGGCATTGTTGTTCATATGGGGTCTCAAGCCCTTCAAGCTCTTTTCCAGTTCTTTCTCTGATTCCTTCAATGGGGGTCTATTCTCCAGTTCAGTGGTTTGCTGCTGACATCCGGCTCTGTATTTGCTGTATTGTCTCTCCAGGAGCGATCTACATCCGCTCCTGTCGGTCTGCACTTCTTTTGCTTTATCCATCTTGTCTAATTGGGTGGCTGTATATGTATGGGCTACATGTGGGTAGAACTCTGAATGCGTGTTCCTTCAGTCTCTGTTTTAATCTTTTGCCTCTCTCTTCCCTGCCAAGGGTATTCTTGTTCCTTTTAAAGAAGGGAGTGAAGCATTCATTTTGATCATCCGCCTTGAGTTTCATTTTGTTCTAGGCATCTAGGTAATTCAAGCATTTAGCTAATAGCCATTTTATCAATGAGTGCATACCATGTATGTCTTTCTGTGACGGGTTAGCTCCTCAGGATGATATTTTCCAGTTCCAACCATTTGCCTGAATTTCATAAAGCTTCGTTGTTTTTGATAGCTGAGTAATATTCCATTGTGTAGATGTACCACATTTTCTGTATCCATTCTCTGTTGAAGGGCATCTGGGTTTTTCCAGCTTCTGGCCATGTATAAATAAAATACGATGAAATATAGTGGAGCACGTGTCTTTTTTTTTATATGTTGGGGCATCTTTTGGGTATATGCCCAAGAGAGGTATAGCTGGATCCTCAGGCAGTTCAATGTCCAATTTTCTGAGGAACTCCAGACTGATTTCCAGAATGGTTGTACCAGTCTGCAACCCCACCAACAATGGAGGAGTGTTCTTCTTTTCTCCAAAGATCCTCACTTAGCATTTGCTGTCACCTGAGTTTTGATCTTAGCCATTCACTGGTGTGAGGGAAATCTCAGGTTGTTTTGATTTGCATTTCCCTGATGACTAAAAGATGTTGAACATTTTTTAGGTGTTTCAGCCATTCGGCATTCCTCAGCTGTGAATTCTTTGTTTAGCTCTGAACCCCATTTTTTAATAGGGGTTATTTGTCCTCCCCTGCGGGTCTAACTTTTGAGTTCTTTGTATATTTTGGATATAAGGCCTCTATTGTTGTAGGATTGGTAAAGATCTTTTCCCAATCTGTTGGTTGCCGCTTTTGTCCTAACCACAGTGTCCTTTGCCTTACAGAAGCTTGTAGTTTTACATGAGATCCCATTTGTCGATTCTTGATCGTAGAGCATAAGCCATTGGCGTTTTGTTCAGGAAATTTTTTCCAGTGTCCATGTGTTTCTGAGATTCTTCCTAGTTTTTCTTCTATTAGTTTGAGTGTGTCTGGTTTGATGTGGAGGTCCTTGATCCACTTGGACTTAAGCTTTGTACAGTGTGATTAGAATAGATGGATCTGCAACATTCCACATGTTGACTTCCAGTTGAACCAGCACCATTTGTGGAAAATCTTTTTTCCATTGGAGTGGTTTATTCTTATAATCCTAGCTTTAATGGAACTGAGTCAGGAAAGTGAATGGAAATCAGAGTAACCCGATTTTACATGGTGATTTCTAGGAAAGTTCACACCTACATGTTCACACCTCCCCAAAAGAAGAACTAAGATAATGTAAGTGGAAAATTTTACATTATATAATATATTATATTACATTATATTATATACATATATTTTGCAATAGACAGTGTTAACTGCTACCAACAACAGAAGAAGGGAAGTGTTTAAGACTCTAAAGTTTACAGTTTATGAAGGATAGGTAGAGTCATCTGTGTGAGAACATGGCTTAAGAATAACCCTCCTCCGTGACGAGATATCTGTGTGTCTGTCTTGGGTAGTACTGTAATCAAGAGAGAAGAAACAGAGGACTGAAGGTGGCAAACATCTGGCATATTTGAAGTCCAGCAAGGAAGCAGTATGGTACACCAGGACTCCAGGGAGTTGTCAGAGAACTTAGGAGCAGAGCACGAAGATGCTCATGGTCACTACACATTCTGGGCTTCATTTGAAAGGGGGAACTCTGGACAAAAGAATAATACACTGTGTTTGGAACTATTCTTGTTTTTCTTTTTTTACTTAGAATATAATACAGAATATATTCAGAATATATTCTGAAACCCAAGATCTACATGGCTCACTCAATCGCTATATAGGCATGCTAGTTAAATTAGACCCTATTGTAATTTAATTTAGTCAATAAGTGAAAGCTATGGATTGCATACAACTTTTACTAGTTAAATTAGAGTCAATGGTAATTTAATTCAGCCATCAAAGTAAAAGCCATGGATTATATATACAAACCTAAAGATAGAGGAATAAAGTACAGTGCTCTCCAGGAAATGCTTCTTGGCAGCAAATTTATTCCCTTTGAAATGGTCAGAAGTTCTTATTTTCAAAAGTTTGAAGGCATCACAATCCCTTTCCTCTCCCTGTCTCTCTCCATAACACTAATTATATTATATTATGCTAATTATATTATACACATATATGGTTAAATTTGTTAATATGTTTAATAATGTAAATTAAATCAAAATGTTTTAACCAGTTTTGGTGGATCACATCTGTAACCATAGCACTTGGTAGCTTAACATTACCACCCTTGGCTACAGAGGCAGACCTTAACGCAAAGAAACAGAACAACGATAAAAGGTAATTTTAAAATAGTTGTGTCTTCCCTTTTGTAAATGTCAACCACAAGTCCATCACCTTACTTAAAGAAAAGCAGCATGTTTTATGGCCATGTTTAGCTGTATCTTCCAAATAAAAACGAGTGATTGGAAAGCATTACTTTCAAACTTGATCATTCTCTTTAGCATCTAGCTGAGTGGAAGACAGGGATACTCAATAGCTGTAGCCTTTCATCTAATGAAAATGTTCCCTCCATGGGAAGTTGGAAAGCCGTGTCATGTGACCGTGAACAAGCATACAAGAGAAAAAAGCACTGGCGATCATACAATTCTGTGACATGTGTACCTCCTGAGCATAGGTCTCCATTTTCTGTCTTCCTGATAGGGTCTTTTTCCGGTTTTGGTACCAGGGTAGCAAAATTTCTTGTAAAAGAAATTTGGAAATGTTTCTTTCTTTCTTATTTTGTGCAATACTTTGAAGAGTATTATTAGCATTACTTTTCCTTTAAAGGCTGTGATAATTCTCCACTGAGTGCATCTGACCCTGGACTCTTGATTTTAGTTAGGAGATGTTATATTATGTATTTAATCTCAATTGGGGATTTCTACCCCACCTTTGATCATTCAGTTCCCAGATAAAAAGCACACAATCTTTGTATTTATAATAAGCATTTAATGTACCAAAGCTGGGCAGATATCTATCTCTAATGTTATTATGTCTACTACCCTGCCAATAACCTCGAGATATGACTAGCCATGTTCCACCTGAGCCGCTCTTACTTCAATTAGCCAGCCCTCATGGCCAGGTTTTCTTCCCAGCATCTTCTCTCCCTCGTAGAAGTCTTCCTCAGATCCCAAGCCCAGGAAATGAAACCCACCTACCTCTGTTCTGCTCAGCTATAGTCTGTCAGCATCTTTATTCAACCAATAGTTTTAAATTAAGGAGCAAGGTCACATAGCATTACTTTGTGTATGCATAGATTCTCTCATCCCCGGGGCAACCAGTCCTGGACACCAGTATTTAGTATTACAATACATAACAAAGGACCAAACATCAACAGGGAGTAATCAGTTCCTGCTTCTACCTAACTAGATGTTATGGTTTTATTTAATTATTTACTTCAGCTTGGCTTAGCATTGTTAGATTGTATATATCTAGACATTCACTCATTTCTTTTAGCTTTTTCAGTTTAGTAAAATACAGGTGTTTTTTAAAGTATATTCTTACAACACTCTGAATGTATGTCTTAAATGTATGTTATAATATCTCTCCTTTCACCTCTAATTTCATTAATCAAATTCTCTCTTTCTTTTGGTTAGTTTGGCAATACTACTAATCTTTTCAAAGTCCCAACGATTGATTACATTCATTTCTTAACTTTCTGTTTGTTTTGTGAACTTCAGCTCTTCTTTTGATAACCCCTTTGATTTATTTTGAGTGTTTATTTATTGCTTTAAGAGGCCCACAGGTTTATCATAAATTATTACTTTGAAATTTCTCAATATTTTTGATGTAGGCACATAATACTGACCTTCTTCATATGGTGATTTAAATGAAAAGTCCTGTAGCATTTCGTGTGTCCTGTTTGCATTTTCCTTTAATTCTCTTCATTTTCAATTTTCTTTTTTAAATATTTTATTTGCTTGTTTGTTTATTTATTTACTTATTTATACACTCCAGATTTTATTCCACTCCTGGTTCAACCCCTGTCCAGGGTTCCACATCCTATACCCCCACACACATACCCTCCCCTGTCTCCATAAGGATGTCCTCACTCCACCCACTTGTTTAAGGTTGCTTTAAACCTTTTGTCTGTTTTCAGCAAATGATTACCATAACAAACACAAATACGTACGTTCTTCTGGGTTGGGGCATTGAAGGGTACGGAGTATATGAAAGTTGTACATCTATCTTGGGTTGTTAGAGCTGGCTGCATGTGAAGTGCAAAGCACAGTAAGTTTGCTTACATTTGTTTTTTTTAGGGGTGGTTTTAACTTAAGCAGGCTGAATATACACAATAAGGTAGCAGATTGAATATCATCATAAATGCTCTCTAGGTACATTATTAACTTGATTATAAGGTCTAGCAAAAATAAAGTCTCAAAAGGGATATGACCACATTGTAAGATATTAAAATAACCATGCCTGATTGCTTCTTGGTTCTATATGCTTGTAGTCTATAAATGAATGTGAGATGTTTTCCAGAGACAGCAAAAGAAAAAAAAAACCCCAAAAAAACAAACAAAAAACCACTGTTTTCTGATGGAATTAGTTAATCTCTTCTTTGATGAGGAATCGGTACCATTAACAATATTATTGAGCAGCGTCTACTAATAATTGTCACTGCATTGCTTTTGTGGTGTTCTGTTGGACCTCTTTGATTCAGTGTTCTAGACTGTTTATATTTTCCATATGCTATTTTATGTTTATTAACTTTCATCAAAGCTAACTACTTCTTCTGCGATCTTCTGTAAAACTGTGTGGTATTCACGAATTCCTTAAGTCTGTTTACATCTTTAAAAATTCTCCTTTATTTTTTGATTATGACTAATAGCTTTGCGATGCATAGTATTCTGGGATGGCATTTGTGGTCTTTCATAACTGTAGAAAATCAATTCAAACCCTTCTGACTTTCATGGCTTTTACTGAAAAATCTGCTATAATTCTGGTGGATCTGCTTTTGTATGAACTCACATATAGATGTTTCTCTTACCACTTTCAATATCTTTTCTTTGTTTTCAACCCTTGGTGTTGACTATTGTATGACATGGGGAATTTATTCACATAATCGTTGAGATCCTTTATACATTTTTTATTGCTATTTTGAAATCCCTGTCTTGTATAGCATCTGGCTTGCTTTTATCAGAGGATATTACCATAGTATTACAAATTTTTGGTGCAAACACTGTTTTGGTTATTTATGTTCACGTATTTGTGATGGTATCCAGGCATCTGGAGTAAAGTCCTTGATCCTGTTGTTTTGTTGAATAGGTATTTGACGTTCTGTTTTTTGTTACTCCTTGTCAAGTGATTGTCCAGCTATATGTAGCTTAGGGTTCAGGTTTTGGCCTGTTCAGTGTTCATGATTAAACATGCTTTCAGGAGCAGTCCCAGTTCAGTTAAAGCTATGTAAGGTTTCTAAACACTGGAGCAGAACTTTTGAAGAGATAGTGGATTCTAATAGTCTGACATAGAGAAAGGGTTCTGGATGTTTCCTCTGGTAAAGGTTGTTGATGGAATTAGTTATATTAGTTTGGGATATCCTACCTAAAAAGAAAGGCAAGAGCTGGTTGGGGTGGGGAGCAGATCCCTGACACACTGGACTCCATGAAGTTGTAGAGATGAGACATATGCCCCCCACGGACAGTGCTGGGGTCAGGGGAGTGGATAGGGACCCTACTTGGCTGTTAAATGCAAGGAGATAATTGTAATATGGATTCCTTAGGCAGGTTGCAGGGATGGGCGTTTTTATGGGTCTTGTGCCCCTCCCTGGAGAGGTTCCCGGTCAAGAGGGTGGGTGTAATTGGCAACAGGAGTCTACATGAGATGTACTTCCTAAAAGAGTACTCAAAAGAAATAAGAGTCAAAGAACACTATGAGAGAAATAATGCTTTATAGGCTAACGAATTGGAGACAGTTGAAGAATTTCTAACATATTTTCATTAAAACCTTTCAAAACTTCAAGTATAGGACAATGGATAAATATATATTAAATTGTGTAGAAAACTAGAAACAGTGTAGTGTAGTTGGGAACATGATGAGGAAAGGAAAAAGGGAAAAAGTTAAAAAAAATATATTCCCCCAACTTAATGTCAGACTGCAAACTACAAATCTAGAAAGCTCAGAGGACAAATGCAGAACAAATATCATCCAAGACAGTTTGCCATATGATAATTCATCTACAAAAATTCAAAAATAAGAAAAATATCCTGAAGAAGAGAAGAAAAGTAAGCTATATTTTATAGGAGCAAAGATTTAAAAATTACATTTGGCTCACATTCTTTTCTAGGACATAGCCCAACAGGCACAGAACCATCAGAACTAAATGACATCACGCATTAAATGGACTTTACAGATGCCTGCAGAATATTCCATGGAAAGACCAAAGAATATGTACTCTACTCAGAAGCATGCAGAAGAATTCAGAAGTAGATCACATTCTGGATCACAAAACAAATCTTTACAAATCCAAAAATGATTGAAATAACTTCTTATATTCTGCCTGACTACAATGCAATAAAACCTAGAACAAATCCTTAGTGGATATGCAAATTCTTGGGGAGTAAACAATCATTACTGCATGGTGAGTGGATGAGTCAAAGAAGAAACTGAGAAAGAAAGAAGAAAGTTTGTGGGATTTAGTGAAACTGAAAACACAACATATCAAAACCTCTGCACACTGAAAGTAGGCCCAAGAGGGAAATGTATGGCTTTAAAATGTCTACATTAAATACGTCATAAAAGGCATAAATAAACAAGTCATCAAATTAATAATGCCACCCAAAATTTTGAAAAGACAGAGAAGAAATCAAATCCAAACCAAGTTGATGGCAAGAAACAATGAAAGTCAGAGCAGAAAATCAACAAAAACAGAGACGAATAAAATATAAAAGAACCAATGGATCTAAGAGCTAGTTCTTTGGGAGATAAGCAAGATTGATGGTGTCTTAGATCAACTAATAAAAGAAAGAAAAGGGGGACCCCAATTAACAGAATCGTAAATGAACAAAAAAAGTCACAACGGACACCAGAGACATTCAAAATATTATGAAGAAATACATTGAAAACCTAAGCTGTTAAGCTAGAAAACCTAAAATATAAAAAAGATACATTTGTAGATTTAGCCAAATCACCAAAATTAAAACAAGAGATCCATAACAAATAAAGGGATTAAAATAGAATAAAAATCTTTCCAAAAAAGTAAAATGCCCAGAGCCAGATGGAATCAGAGATTTCTACCCTAATAACAAATGTATAGCTACCCTTCTTAAGTTATGAAGGAGGAGGAGGAGGAGGTTGGGAGGGGAGAGGAGAGGGAAAGGAGAAGGCAGCACATTTCCCAAATCTGATATCAAAACCAGGTAAAGAAACAGGAGGGGGGGACAGGGGGAGAGAGAGAGAGAGAGAGAGAGACAGAGACAGAGACAGAGACAGAGACAGAGACAGAGAGACAGAGACAGACAAAGACTAGCAACACACAAACTAATACCCCAGGCAAATATGGACTCAGAAATGCCAAACAAAATCTTTGCAAGAAGAATACAGACATATATCAAAAAAGATAATCTACCATGACCAAGTAGCCTTTGTCTCTAAAATGCAGGGATGTGGAGGTATGGTTCAACATACATAAGTCAATCAGTGTAGTAAATTTCATAAATGAACTTAAAATCAAAAGTCACATGATTTTCAACTGATGATGGAAAGGCCTTTGAAAAAAATTCAACATAACATAATGGAAGTCCTAGACAATGTAGGGTTAGAGGAAGCATAGCAATAGGAAATGCTATGTATGAGACACAGCCAACAGCTTCATGGACAGAGAAAACCTTGAAGCAATCCCCCTGACGCCAGGAATGAGATAGAGCTGTCCACTATGCCCATTTTCAATACTGCATTTGAAGTGCTGGCTAGAGCAATAAGACAAGAGAAGAAAATTAAAGAGATACAAATATGGAAAGATGAAGCAAATTATCCATATTTGCAGATGACATGATATTATACCAGAAATTTTCTAGAAATGATAAACAAATTCATCCATGTGGCAGGACACAGAATCAGCTTCTGCAAAACAATAGTTTTTTTTTTCTATCCACAGACAGCAAGCATACAAAGAAAGAGATTGTGGACATACTCCCATTTACAAGAGTCCCAAAGAAAATAAAATATCTAAAAAATATACATAACCAAAGAAGTGAAGGATTTCTACAAGGATTTCTCTTTCCTTATTTTTTATTCTAGGTTCACATGTGTACACTTCTACCAACTGCTTTGATCACTGATTAAGTATTTTGCCTAAATTATTTTATCTTCTTCAGTCTAAAGGCATAGAGTGAGGATTTTTTTCCCCAAAGGACATCTTCAAAAGCCTTTGAGTAGAATAAGCAGGTTTTAATGATCTTGCTTTTTCCAGATTTTTGGAGTTTTATCCTATCTAGGCTTAACAAAAATGAGGACCTTGCCTTATTTTTGTTGTTTATTTTTTTTCAAATGAGTTTGTAGAAGTAAAAAAAAATCCTGAAATATTTATATTTACGGATTCTTTCAGACATCAAATTAAACATGTAAAGAATAGTTAATTTTAGCATGTAACAAGGTTAAAATAGAAAATTAAGTGGCTGCAGATTATGTTCTTTGTATATTTTATACATTTTAGGAAGAAATTGAGTTTTGCAACACAAAACAATGCAATTACATGAAATCAGTTATTATGAACTAATACAAGTCAACCAGGATATATTTCTCAGCAAAAAAA
This sequence comes from Rattus rattus, assembly GCF_011064425.1. Taxonomy (NCBI): domain Eukaryota; kingdom Metazoa; phylum Chordata; class Mammalia; order Rodentia; family Muridae; genus Rattus; species Rattus rattus. Next base: position 70,654,887 of record NC_046161.1, on the reverse strand, counting down.
CCAGTGCACACTTGTGTTCCTTTCACATGTAAGAATGGTTTGGTAAAAAGGGAAAGGTCAAATGTATAGTTCATTATGTAGCATTAGATTCCTAACCTTTCCAACTTAACGAATCATCACAGAGGGAGACAGATTTATAAATGGTATCATTAAATATTGTATGGGTTTCTTCTACCTGTAGATTTTGTCTTAAAATAGCCCTTCACAGTCTTTCTATTTAATGGAGTATTTTGTTCCGTTTAGAGAGATCAAGGGAGGAGGCAAGGTCATTGGAGAGTATATAGCAGTAGGAGGCCAGGGATTGTTAGATCATTCACTGTTTATCTTTGTTCTGACACGACCTCTAAAAATGTATTCCTTTTATTCATTTCTACATCTTTTGAAAAAGAAATCAAGTTTTTAATCTCTCTCTGCTTCCTGATTGTAATAAGCTGCCTCACATTCCTACAACAGCGGCTTCTTGTACCCTCAGGCTGTCAGCAAAAATAAGCCCTTCCTCCCCTAAGTTATTTTGTCAGGCAAGGATAAAAATACCCGTAGACTCATATATCCCAATCCAATGATAGAGTTCCTTGGTATTTACTCAAAGTAATTGAAATTCGTGTTCCCTTAAATGACACAAACATTTGTGTAACAGCTTTGTCTATAATCTTTAAAATTTGGAAGCAATCAAGATACAGAAAAATGATTAAGCTTCTGTAGTTCTAGACAGTACAGAACATTATCCAATGTTCACATAAATAATGGGGCATACAAAGATACTGGAAAATTGAACCTGTATGTTAAAATGTGAAAAACCTAATAATGAACGGCTACATTGTAAAATTTCACTTACTTGGTACTCTGAAAATGTAAAATTCTGAAAAGAGTTAAAAACATCAATGGTTGCTGTTGTTGTGGAGAAGAGGTAGAGACGGAGCAAAGAAGACATTTTGGGCAGTAAAACAGCTTTGCCCAATACTTTAGAGGTTGCCAAACACCTATACATCCTTCCAAGCTGCATAGCCTACACTCCAAAGTGGAACAGATCTTATTATACACTCATTATGAAAATTTGGAACGGTACTTATTCATCAGTTGTAACAAATGTGCCATGCTAACAAAGTATGTAGAAAACCGGGCATGGTCAATGTGCAAATGGGCAGAGACTGTATTAGAAGTCTTTGCATCTTCCTTTCAACGGACAGACAGTAAATTAAATATTTTAAAAGAGAAGTTATAAGGCTTTGCACTAAAGGTTGGTGCATTCTTTTCCTGAACCACACAACCCTCGTTGTAAACAGCTTAGACTTTGATTTCTTTCAAGTGCTACAAGGTCTGCCAGCCAGCCTGCCTGCTTTCTTTGTACCTCAAAGCTCACTTCCTCCCACATTCATCTTTGTCACGTACAGAAGACCTTTCTGGCTCACTTCACTAATAAATTATCTGAACTATGAGCAAAGAGCTCCGTGGAAGGTCTCAGAAGCTTCAGCTGACAAGACCAGAGAGGGATTCTTCTTTTCACATCATTAGTAGGGCACTGTCGTGGATCAGAGCACCTGACAAGGCTCTGTGCTCTGCGATCACAGTGTCTCTGTCCTTCTTCCACCAAAAACTTTGCGACTTTTCCATTCTGCGTAGCTTTATGATGAGTCCATAAATGTTTAAAAGTCTCCTATATTATCAGCATATAGAAGGCTGGAGAATACATTCAGACAAGTTGTAAGAAAAGATGGATTCTGGAAAACCAGTTTAAAGCATTACAGTGGGTCTTCAGATGAACTTTTAAAGTTTAAGTACCAGCCTACAAATACCGTGAAGACAAGAAAGTTGATACCGTGTTCTCACAAAACATCTGACTACCTCGAAAGTATCAAGCAAATATTAGTGTCTAATAATACATGGGGAATGTGTGGTTAATTAGGAAATCAACTTGCATAGGCCTCTTAATGTATATACTCATATACCACTTTCATCCAAAGAAAGTAAACAGTTTAGCCTCTTGGAAACTTCAAACAATCTTAGCACGCTTGGATCCTGAGACCTAGGCTGCTTGTCCTCATCCCAATTTTACATAGCTCGTAGGTTGGAGGAATTCTAACCATGTATGTAACAAATGCAGAGGGATCTCTGCTGTCTACCAGCACTGGCTTAATCAGAGATAGACACAAAGCCCAAATAATGAAAAGCATAGCAAGACACTAAAAGTATTTGTAATGATTGGTGTGCTGTATAAAAAGATAGGGAGGAAAGGAATATGGTTGGGGGGAGGGGTGGGGGCGGAGCTTAGACAAAATGCTAACAATGATAATTTTAGTGTATCTACTTTGGATGACTCTTATTGCCACTGGCTTAATTTCTCATGATAGAATTTAGATAGTCTAATATCACTTCTTCATACCCATCAAAGAAATAAGACAAACCAATACCAAATGTTATAACAATGTTGGGAATAGCTAGACATGATACCTGGGGACTAATCATATATTTTATTTCTATAGTACATAATAAAAATAACCAGGAAATTTTAATGCCTGACGATATCAAAAGTTCTCTCTGATTAAGCCCATTTCCAGGAAAGTAAACAGCATGAGAATTCAGTAAGTTAAACTGTTTGTAAAAATTGATTCAATTTTATTATAATGTTCTCTTTCCTGTAATAATTTTACTCCTCACTGTTCATTTTCTATCATTCTTTAACTGATTATTCTTGCCACAAAGGCACTGGGTTTTGTTGTTATTCCTAATATTTACTTAAGAAGGCATTTTGGTATTCTCTATTTGTTTAAGCCTATGCACCTCACGATTTTGTTAGCAATGTTCACTGTGAAATACAAAGTGAAAATACTGGTGCAAAACAGTATCTTCTCATGTATTGTTAACAGTCTGACATTTTAATGGCTGTCGTTGTAGATAGGATAGAGTTGATACAGGTATTTCCATGACTCGATGTCATTTTGAAATTTACTTTTGGCGTAAAATTATATCTTTTTCCATTCATATAACAAAAGGACTATTTCACTATCCTCTCATAAGTGCAATAGACGGTAAATAAAGCTGATGTGATACAATAGTTAATCTTGAGCATCAATTTGATTAGATTTATACTTGCCATGGGAACATTGATCTGTGTGTGTCTATGAGAGTGTTTCCAGATAGGTGTAACAGATAGGAAGATCTAACCTGAGTGTAAGTAGCACTATTCCATGGTCTGGAGTCCAAGTCAGAATAAAAAGGAGGAAGTAGGCTGAGTGTAAGCATTAATCTTTCCATGTTCCCTGAAAATGGCTGTGTTGTGACAAGTTGTCTCATATTCCGTTATCATGTCTTCCCTGCTTTGAGGGGTGTGGGACAAAATAAACCTTTGCTTCTTGTCAGATGGTTTTCTTTCACAGCAACGAGAAAAGTAATGAATACAAACATGTCTCTTGAGATTCAGGACATTGTGTATCATTTTGCCTTAAAGATTGAAAATAGCTTACTCCTAGAAAAAGTCAGTAATTCTGCCCAACAAGACAGTTTTGGCTGGTATCTTTTTGTATCTGTTCAATGTTTAAGAGGCATTACGCAGCAGAGGTCGCATCGAACACTACTGCCGGGATAGTTAATGTGTACGTTATTCACGAGAGTCTCATTTCACGAGTACATTTGTAAGGAAATTTCACAGAGCGGGGCATAGCTTCTCTGTTCTTTCCTTTATTATTGTTCTGGCTTTAGCATACATGTTTTTGGGAGATAAGAACAATTTTATAGTCAAAACATAGTTAGGTTTTAAAATATGCTTCCTCTTGTAGTTTACACATCTTTATTTTAGCCTTTAATCTTTAAATTATGAGAAAAAATGGTTCATGCAGTTTTTGAGAGTCTTTACTATGTGGCCACTGGATACAGTAGTTATTCTTTGATGTCAATTTCTTCCGCAAGTTGTATACATTTATGTATATGTAATGTGAGAAAGTATTTTTATCATGACAAGTAAAGAGATAAGTGAGGAGACTCAAGATTCTTTATCAATTATTTTATTAATCAGCATGCATTCAAAGTCTACTCTACAACACACAATGGGTTTAATTTTCAAGAGTGACCGTAGTTGAAGGGACACATATCTGACAGATGGGAGAAAATAGACGTATTTTGTTCTTAAAAAGAATGAACTCCTGATGTGTTTGTTTTTATAATATAGGAATACGAAGCTTGGCTTTTTAGCAAAAGAGTGAGCTGTACGGTTCTCTTATCAAAGAAGTTTCTCACAGAAGTATTTATTTGACTTGAATAGTTGAAGACTCATAATTGAAAGAAACAGAAAATAAGGTAGATGGAGATAAAGTATCTAATGTTTGGAATTTCTTTTGTTCTCTTAGCAAAAACATCAATGGAAAACCGGCTGCAGTATGGGGTATGTACTATGTTCTGAAAGTCATACTAAGAAGGAAAGGATTTGTGAGACCTATCTTTTATGAACTGCACAGTATTTCCTCCCTAAGTTTGTATATTGAATTCCTGATGCCCAATTTGACTTTATTTGAACACAGGATTTTTAAGGAGATGAGCAAGAGATCACAAGAGTCCCTGTCCCACAGGCCTTATGAATGCATAGGAGAAGATACTAGGAATTCTTCAACAGAGAGGAAAGGCTAAATAACCACACAGCAGAGCAGTATGCACCAGCAAGTCAGAATAAGGTAGCCATACAGAACCAAGCAGAAGATACCTGTTCAGCTCGCCACCCCCCCCCCCTCCTCCTTCCTTGCCCGCCCCCCCCTCCTCCTCCTCTTCCTCCTTATTTTGCAATGCAGGGATGAACCCAGAGCCCTGCATGTACCACACAAACACACTTCCACTCAGCTACAGCCCTAGATTCCCATGCCAGTGCCTCAGCATTGGACTTGTGGCCTCTAAGAAATCCAATTCAATTCATTCATCTCGTTTCATCCAGTCTTCAATAATTTGTAGCAGTAGTGCTAACAGACATTTAGAAATCTTACTTATATCACAGACCAGAAAGCCCTATCCTGCTAAGTGCTGTCTGTACTGTTACTATCCTCAACCTCATTATAAACCAATCGTTATTGTTACTTTTCATTGTTTCTGTAGAGCAGCTACTTGTCACTTATCAGCTGGGCCAGCGAATGTCACTTCACCAACTGTGCTGGAGTTGTCCAAATTTTTTTCACCTACTAAACGCTAGTGACCAGGTTATGTAATCTGAATGATTCCCTCTTTGAGAATAATTTAATAGTTTTACTCTTCCAACTTGTTACTGATAGAAATTGCATGCAAGCACTCATGGGACGAAGTTTGTCGATCATGTGGAATTGCCTCTATCCATTTCTGTTTCCTTTACCTTGTTCAGTATGCTTCATAATTTTGAGCATGCACTTGGTGGATATGTAAGTATTCGTGTTGGTTCTTTTAATGTGTTATGTAAATGTTATCACTAGAATCTTGCTCCCTTTATTGCTTTCTGTCACAAGTTTAATTTTTCTTATGATAATATCATGACAGTCTCTTTTTCTTAAAGCAATGGCGTCTCTCACTATTTATGTGCAAACCACTGAGCTTCATGCTCTCAGATCTACTCGAGAAGCTTTGCTCACAGATCCTATGGCTTAGTTTCACCTCTTTAAGCAATGCGGATCCTTTTTGCTTTCTTTTAATAAATGTGTTTCTAACATTTATCTTCATTGATTTGTCTTTGGCTTTAGTTTATAAATTTTGCTGAAGAATTGCTGCTTTTAAAATTCCCTTGCTTTGAAATGGTTTAAGGCCTATATACTTTTTAATCTTTTTGTAATGTATGCAGTGTTGATTTTAATTCTTTAATGTTTATTTAGAATGCAGAGAGCTGTTTCCACACTTGGATGATTAACTTTAAACACTTCATAATAACTTTCTCATGAATATTTGACTTAGCAGATATAAGGGTATCTTGGTTTTGTGTAGTAAAAATTTTTTTAAAAATCAGCCAAATTACACAGAAGACATCTTGCTCAGGGATATTAATAACATGATTATTCCTATATTATTAAAGTTTATAGCATTTATATTCTTCTCTATCACCAAGATTTGCATAATTATGTTCTCATGACCAATCTGACTATCACAGAGCTATATTTCTCTGTTGCTTTCACTGGGTTAGAGTTTGCTGTAAAATAATCTTTTCTCAATGGATTTGTAGACCCTGAACTCATTGGATTCTTATATATTTGAAAGATTCTCATTCAATTTTGAAGCCTCTGATTATGTCTTGGGTGTAGTATCCAAGCCATTGCTTTCAAGAAATTACGTGTGTTAAGAAACTTTCTTCTACATGAGATAAATATTGGTACTTCAGACGTTTAGGATGAGATGACTGAAGTGAGGGAAAGCTAAGTGAGTTTACAATTCTGGAGTGAAACTATGTCAAAGTACCTGATTACAGTCCTAGTAGTGCCACCCTTCCCCACAGACTGCTGGGTCATGCTTACCCGCTCTCCAGCACTGAGCAGACCTGTGGGGGAATTTTATTCAACTATTTGTCTTGGAAATATATAACAGTAGAGCATGAGGGGTTTTACTTTTCAACCAAACTTCTTTATTTCCTCTTGAGTGAGTTCTTCAAGAGTGCTTTATTTTATTTTGATCCTCTTATAATTTTATTCAAATGGTAGTTATTGATATAAATTGAAACTACAAGCAAACACACATTTGTTGATTTGCCAGTGTAAACATTATCTGCTTCCTGCATCCATTTTGACAGCCGCAAAAAACTCCGTTCCTCACGAGCTGTTTCTTCTCTGAGTTTCCTCTTGCTCTTCCTCCTCTTCCTCATTTATGTTTCTTCATGTTTTGCAGTTGGTTGGAAAGGTGTGATGCTCTTTGAGTTGTAGGAATGCAACTCTGGTCCTCCTTCTGTCTTCATGTGGATTCCTTGCCCTCTCCTATATCTCTGATCTCTGCCTCCTTTGTCTTATAAGTCACTGGACTTAGGACTGTAATACTTAAGGTAATTATATCTGTAAAGACCACATTCTTCAAAATGCCACATTCAGAGGTTCAAAAATTGGGATTTATGTGAATATTTTGAGGAAACTATTCCCACCACTACCTACTGTAAACATTTTAGTTATTACTATGATTATTACATTCCTATAGTTCAGTACATATTTTGGGTATTTCTGCCTGTATTAAATTTTCTTGGCATAAGGCAGCATCAATTTGAATCAAGATTCCAGTATAAACTAGAAAATTTAGTTGATCATATTTTTCAACATTTAGAATGTCTTGTCCTTTATTTCTGAATTTTTTGAAAACATGCTGCATATGAGTTACATACCTTCAGCCTCCTTTTCTTCATGAGATTTCTCCTCTCTACCTCTCTACCTTTCATATTAAGGCATACATTCATGTTATGTACACATGTGCTAGCTGTATGTGTGTGAGTTCTAGTGCCTGTGCACACACTCATGTTATGGATACGTGTTGTTTGTGTGTGTGTGTGTGTGTGTATGTATGTGTGTGTGTGCACGTGCATGCGTGCACATGCAGGCACACATGTGTGCACAAGTAAGAGGGGGGGGAAGAGACAGAGACAGGGAGAGAAACAGACACAGAGAAAGAGAGACAAAGACAAAGAGGCAAAGAGACAGAGAAAGAGAGAGACCGAGAGTTCCAATGCCTGTGGAGGAAGCAGCATCAGATCCTCCTGGAACTGGCTTTACAGGTAGCTGTAGGTCGCCCAGTGTGGGTGCTAGAATTTAACTCACTTAATCCTTTGCAAGAGTAGTACATGCTCTTAACTGAAAAGCCATCTCTCCAGTTCTCTCCTATGTTTTCCTTTTTAAAATATTTTGCTATTTTTATTAGTTCCTTATAATTTTGTACAATTAATTTTCATCATGCTTATATTCATTACCCCAAACTCTCTCCAAATCCATCCCATTTCCTTCCCCAGACAACTTGTGTCTTTCGTATTCCTAGCAAGGCAAGTTTTGCTGCCCAAATATTCTTGGTTGGGTGACCTCCCAGTGACTGAGCTATCAGAGCCTCACACTTAGGAAAAAGCCACCCTTCCTTTCCCTACCACTCGCAAGTGTCAGTAGCTAGAGCTGGAACATTGTTTCCAATATTCCTGCTCTCCTGGCCTTGGTGTGCCTTGGGTGTGCATAGGTCTTGTGCACACTGTCATAACTACATGAGCTCATACATGCAGCTGCCCGTCTGTGTCTATACATATTATATAAGTTTTAGATTCTCAACCCTGAGATATAGGTTCATCGTAACAACCTGATATGAGGGTTTAGCTTTAATGGTTGTTATTCGCAGTTCAAGGGCAGTATCATTTGTGAAAGACCATTGACATGCATGTCTATGTCTTTCAGGTTATGAGCCAAGTACTCTGTTCTTAGGATTTTGTTCAATTGTTATGACATTTGATATTAATTTTTATTATTGATGCCAAGATTATATATGTTGACACCAAGACATTCAAAGTCTCTTAGTTTTTCACTTTAAAAATATTTTGGCTCTAGATCTTTACATGTCTCTCTGTCTCTATGTCTCTGACTTTAACTGTACTATCTGTCTGTCTATCTGTCTATCCTTCTGTCTGTCTGTCTATGTATCATCCATCTATAATATATCTATTTATCTACCATCTTCTGTCTTTTGATGAATATTAAATCGATTCTATACTAGATGGAACTCGTTCAGAATCCCAGAGTTTAGTATTTCTATGCATGGCTAATTGTCTCCCATCAGTTACTTTGTCCTACAATCACAGATTCCCCTGATTCCCTGGCACTGGATCTATCAACCGAATGACACCACAGATCTGTCAGCTGAGTGGAACCACAGATCTGTCAGCTGACAAAACAGTATCAGCAGCCCATTTGGATCGAAAGCTCAGTGGGCTCTGAAGTTTGTCATTTTTCTTTTCTCTGAGAGCTCACTCCCAGAGGTTACCGGTCCACAAAGAGAGAACTTCTAAGTTCTGTGTCATTCATCCTTGCCCGTATTCCGTTCCTTACTTCTTGCTCTTGTCTTCAAGTCCCAAGGACTTACGAGTACTCCAGGTGCTTACATCTGGGCTTCGGTTTGGCTTCCTTTAGAGCATCTTTTTCCTACAATAGATTCATCTGCTTCTTTTGTTGTTAAGCCCCATGTTTCCTTTCTGTTTTATGGAGAATGAGTATTTATGCTATGTTTCAAATCAGGTACAGTTTTACTTGTAATTTACTAGAAAATTTTGTCAGACATTTTCAGACTAGTATAGTAATAGCTGCAGTTGAATTGTTCACATGGTCGTTCAAATTTGATCATTATATCATAAAGCATTTTCTTGATAAGCTTGCTATGTTTTCTACATGATGAACATGTTCTCTTTTTCTTTATTTTTTTAATTTTCTGAGCTTTAATTTCTGTATATAGCTCAGACTTGTCTCAAGTTTGATTCCCTTCTGCCCAAGAATCCTAAATATTGACAATTTACAAGCATTTGTCACCACTCTTATTCATTTCTTATTTATGTTCATGGATGTATGTTAGTATGATTGTATGCATAAGACCTCCTGGAATTAGAAGTACGGGTAATCGTAAGCTACCATGTGGGTGCTGGAAATCGAGCTCCAGTCCCCTGGGAGAGCAGCGTGTGGCCTTAAGCTGTGAGCATCCCTCCAGCCCCTGATATGGTTCTTGGCTCATAGTTGTACATTTCATGTTATTCATCCCAGGCTTGTAGTGAAATTTGTGTCCTGAAAGTAATATGTCTTTCAGTTTATATTTTACGTGTGCCTTTTCAGCTCTCATTGATCTGCAGGCATTAGTCTCTCCTCTTAATAGGTAATCATTCAGTTTATGTGATTGAAGTGTTCAGACTGAAAAGAACAATTATATCGATGCCTTCATTTAGTCAGTGATAAAGTTCTTCCCCCTCTAACACACACACACACACACACACACACACACACACACACACACACACACACACACACTTATTTCACTCTTTTCTACTTTTATTCATAGCAGTGGGTTCTGCTGTCAACAAATGATTTTCACTATAGCTATGATAGCCTTTTATTTTTAATGAAAAGCTTGTTTGTTGTTTCATTAACAAACTTTTGCTTTCAATGAAGGACACACACCTTACTGTGATTTGGATAAGGGTACATTGCGTGCATTTTTAGTTTTACAGTTAGAAGAGTTTTACTGTAACTTAAGCTTTCGGCTCTCTCTTTTACTAGACCCTCTCTCAACACATGCTTTTTGGTTTTCTGTTTTGTTTTGTTTCTTTTGTTTTGTCCACTATTTCTCTAGCCCTTTGGCATGGCTTTAAACGGGGTCACATTTGCTCAGTGAATTTAACACATGAGAAGGGCCTGATAATCATTGAACAACTTTTTAAAGCAGGACAAATTGTGCCTTTTTAAGATAACCTTTTCTGATTCACATAGATCACCAGATACGTGCAGGAAGTGCAGTTACTCATTTGTCTTGATTCTGAAAAATCAAAACACTTTCAAGTGGATAGTGAAGGTTCATGTGCATGTGAGACAATGAGGAAGAGGAGATAAAAACCTGCTTCCGCACCATCAAGGTGCTACCGGCTCCCCTTTAAGCCTTATGCTTATCTGTAATTTTACCACAGATTGGAAATCTACACTGTGCTCCTTTGAGAGTTGCATTTCTGGCCGTGTACTACAACTTTTTCATCTCCTGAGCATTTATTAATCATACTCCCTTTGGCTAGAAAGACTGAGTTACTGGTAGCTTTTGGCTCCTGGGATCTTTCAAAACAATATCACATGAGTCATGGCACACTTATTTATTAGACTCTTAGTTCTGTTTCTTATGAAACAAATATCCCCATGTCTTGGTTGTGAGGAGGTGTCCTGCTCTAGGCATTACTCACTTCCAAGGTCTTAGGGACCTTGTCTTTATTATTTCAAAATGACTACAGTCAGACACTTTGTATCCCCATGCCAGATATTTCTAATAATAAATCATTTAGATATTTCAGATGAAGAAACATCTGTTCTGTTATTCCACCTAGATCTTCATTCTCAAGGAATCTAATTGCCTCTAATAAATCTCTTTTCAGATGAAGGCTTTACAGAGAAGTTTGTTGACAAATAAAGAAAACAAGCTCTTAGAATGAGAATCTTTTATGGTAATGCTAGACAATGCTAATGACATTGAAAAACAACTTAGGCTAGGGCAGGAAATTGAAAGAAGGCTTTGATTATTGTCTTCATTAATTAATTTTCAATATAGTAACACATTATCAATCCAAATATTAGCATTACATTTTTAAACGAATAATCTGTTTTTATTTTTTCCTTACTATATTCAATGAATTGTGATGTATGTTTGCATATACTTATATGCAAGCTCTACGATCTGAAGTAGAAGTGTAGAAGGAGATTTGGTAAGAGAAGAAAAAAGGAGAAGAAAAGACACTGATGGATAATATTCTCATATGTTGAAGGAAAATTTAGAAATTATAGACAGGTGCTAATCAACAAACACAAAAGCATGCGATGCAATTTAAATTGCAAAATAAAATCAAGGACACACAGAGTGAGAGAGTGAGAGAGAATGAACAAGAAAAAAAAACTAGATTACTAATAAGAAGTCTTCAAATCTTCACAATGGAGAAAGAATGTTCATAGCTTAAATGCGATGAGTCAAGACACAAAGTGACCATCCCAGTTGTTGAGTGAGCGAAATTAGCGGGAGTACAGGTTCTTATCTCTGGATATAGCTTTCATAATAAATTCTGTTAACTCATTTAACTTGTTAAATATTACTTTAACAGACTATTTTGCAGTGTGTTTTCATCAGGATTAAAGACAGAAACTAAGTAAGCATTCACTGTATTCATGGGTTACATCTCCAGCACCCGCAGCATCTTTAAAACACATCCCTGCTGCATGGTTTTCTATTTCTCATAGTCAATATAAGCAACTAACAAGGTATCTTGGGCCCTACATGATGATAGGATAAGATACAATTCTTTTCCTTAGCTAGTGTTAGAACAAATTTGTCAAATACATTAGCAACGATGTTAGATCTAAAAGATGAATTAGATATTTTTTACAATATTTCTTGCTAAATGAAAGATACCCACGCTTTGAAATCTGGAAAGTAAATAAAACATGTCCATCTTGTCCATATGTCAGGGTATCTGAGACCTAAGCTTTAGGAATACATTTAATTACCAACATTTCTTCCTAATAACCCAAGTGCTTACTCTGGGTACTTTTATTTATCTCACTGTAGTATCATGAATGTGTTCATTTATCATAATTTGTTATGCTGTATTCTGAAAGCTTCTAATATAAAGTCAAAGATTGCAAGTTGGAATAGGTCTACAGAATACCTGAACCTTTAAGCTTCTTTCTGGAATGACTGATGATCTGCACAGATAGACACACCAGCCATGGGGTGCAGATTGAGAGAGGATGAAGTACTCAGTCCTAACTGTGAGATGTCACAACTCGCCAAGCTCAGGGATCATTGAAGAAGAGGGTCAGAAAGGATATGTGACTCAGAGCAGTGGCTGACAAGGTAAACACATTTTCTGAAAGCAGTAAGGGAGCTGCATATATGAGCTCACTGTTAGGGTAGCATGCATGAGACCTGTGCAAGCCCAATCCAGACAAAATCCTGAATGGGGAGGGGAGGGGGACATAAAGTTTCATCCTTAGATGAGAAATTATCAGCAACTGTTAGCTGCCAGGAAAGGGAGACTTGGTATTCTTTAAGGTCGTGAGTTTTGTAGGTTGCCCTTGCTCCAGAGTATGTGGACTGAACCAATTGTGTGTGACCTCTTCCTCCTCCTCTTCCTCCTCCTCCTCCTCTTCCTCCTCCTCCTCTCCCTCCTCCTCTTCCTCCTCCTCCTCATTTTCTTCTTTCTCCTCCTTCTCCTTTTTAACAGGAGGTGGGCACCAAGTCCCATGAGTGGAAAAAGTGAGTAGAACTGAAAGGATTTGGAGGAGAGGATAAATAGTCAAAAATACATTGTATGATTCTCAAAGAAGTAACAAAAATGCAAAACAGCAACAAAAGACCCTGCAAATGATACAGTGTATTGTCTAGGATTTTTTTTTGTATAGTGCCTCCTTGATGCGGTTGTGGCAAAGCAGGTTCAGGGATGAACTGAGCTGGGTCTACACACTCTGTGTAACATCATAGAATAGGATCCAGATGTTACACACATGTATAAGAATGTCAAAAGAAACTCCATAGACACACACTAATAAAAATGTATATTAAAACATTGAAAAAAAGATATGACTCTTTTATAAGACAACTGATTTAAGATCAGTTAGTTGCTGGATAATATTATTTCTGGGTTGGTGATAAGGTTCAGCTGGCACCAGTGCTGCTTGCTAAGCTTACCAGCCTGAGTTTGATCACTGACACCCACATATGATAAGAGAAAACAAATTCCTACAACTTGTCCTCCGACCTCCACACATATGCTATAGTACAGATGAGTAAGCGTATACAAAAAAGTAAACAAACAAGTGCAAAAATATTAAATTATTATTTTCTGATGAAACAAAAAGTGAGCAGAGTGTTAGGTAGATATACTGGATGGGCGCCACCTCCTGGGTGAATGATACTGGACGTCAACCCTGTAGCCTGTTGGAGATGAGCTTCAGAGGAATGGAACGTGCTTTAATATATTTTTGACACCACATAAAAGCAATTATGGAAAATGCAAATTGTTAGCCAAACAAAAGCAGCGTGGGAGGAAAATAGCAGGTGCATTCCAAGTCTTCCCACCTCAGATACCTTCTGTGTTCCCACCAACAGAAATTCACCGTCTCTTCTTTAGCTTTCACTATGATTGTTTTGTATCCACATATAAAATATGCATACGTATTCACACATGTATGTCCAACCTACTGAGTCCGTTAAGCAATGGTTCTATATACAGATGTCCAAGGCTGACTATTTGGGATTGAGTTACCCTAGAAGGAAGCCCAGTCTTGGAGGAAACTCGTTTCTCAACACTGGCTCATGATATTTTTTTAAAATTATTTTGTATTATTTTGTATGAATATTTTCCTCATTTTGCACCCTGTACATGCAGTGCCCTTGAAAGTCATAAGAGTGTCAGATTCCTTGGGACTGGAGACAGTTGTGAACCACCATGTGCATATTAATAGGAAACCCAGGTCCTCTGTGAGAGGAGCAAGTGCCCTTCGCCACATCCATCTCTCCAGCCCCTGCTGGAGCTGTTTATGAACACTGATCTCATTCATGGGTACTCTGCCCTGATGGTCTGAATACTTCCTGGGGATCTGGTCCTCATACTACGCGCTATGCTTCAACTACATGTACATTTTTAAAGGGACAAATATTCAAGGTGGTGGTATGGTAGAAAATAGAGATTTGGAAGGAAAAGATGATGGAACATTCATTGCATTGAAAATATATGGTGATAGATATGCTATAAACTAAATTCTGAATATTAGATGATGTAACTTAAGGAAGACCAAGACCTTTAAAATGAAATACTTGCAAAAACTAGTCAAGCCCAGGGAAGTATGGCAAGCTAGGGGAAGGACAGGCCTAGTGCTAACCAGCTCCACCCTGTTAGAGATTGGAGTTATAAGGTGATCCCTTATTTGTCAACATAAATTCAAGAACATTTTGTTGGTTTAAATATTGGTAAATAAGTCAATATTCAAATAATATTAACCCTGTTTGTTTGGGAAAAGCCATTTCTAGAGGCTCTGCATAGGTTGTGGGGGAAGAGCTAATGATGCCTGGTACAGGGAACAGAGCTTCTTTTTCCCTAGAATTTGAGGCATTGTTTACTCCAGTAGTTCTTAGGCTTCAGTCTTGACTGGACCTGGTGAGATCCTATTTTACAGCCTAAGAATACGAGAACAAAGGGAGACAAAACCATTTGCATGCCTTTTCTCCTTTCCTTTGAAGTTCTAAGTGTGTCTGGGTTTTGAGTGGTTTTTCCTGGGCGTGGTATCCAATCTCAGATGGTCAATAATACGTAACTAAGATAGCAATCTTTTTCGTGTCTGGCACAAAATCAGGAAGATATGGGTGCCTTGATCTGTTGTGTGCAGGTAGATGCCCTTCAATTGTCTGGAAATGCAAATCCACGGGGCACTTTGTAAAAACATTTCGGCGGAAACAGAAGGAGCATGTCCTCTGTGAGAAATCTTTACTGATTAAGCATATTCTATTTCCTAAGAAGGAGAGGGGTCTGTATCATAAGGAGCGCTTCTCTCACTGTGCTGGGAATCAATGGGGCAGGTGCTCACCTCAGCGGAGAGATGAACCTCTGTGATTGTGGAATAGTCTCCCTAGGAGATAAAGGGTCATTACACTATCTATTAGATTCTCCCTAAACCGCGTCTCCCCTCTTGCCTTAAGCTCTGACTCCCGAGCTATGTCACTCATCTTCACATTGTCAGTCAGATTTGTCATGGCTGAAGTGAAGGGGAGCCACACCACAGGGCAACCCTGCCTCCAGGAGAGCTTTTAGTCCTCTCTAGCAAGAAATGCACTGTTCAGAAGAACGAATGTCCCCAAAAGTTTCCTTGAAGTGTCATCTCATCCCCAAGGGTGTGATGTCTTGTGGAAAACCATATAATGTAGCAAACTCTTGCCTGAAGTCATTTAATGACAAAACAGAAAGGCTTTCTCCTCATCTTGCAGGTTACCATTTAAGGTTTCTAGGAATTTCTTTGTTTAGAACCCAAACTTCGAGGTTCGTGTTTGCCTTCAACATTGACCATTTGGGAAAACTCATGTATATGGTTGGGAATGAAAGAGTTTATCACATTTATGTGATGATTCTGTCTTCCTCAGAAGAAGGTAGCACCACATGCTAGGTTTTGCTTTGATGTTACTGTGCAATGCCATGTGCAGAACGTACAGCCTGTCACAGGTACAGGATTAAGTGCCTCCCCAAGATTGGGCAATACTTCACTTTAGACAATTATTGAATCGTGTATCACATTCAGCTCATTGGGATTCCCTAGTCTTTACCTTGGTGTAACAGGACATGAAGAGTTCTAATTCATATAAATACATGGAAGCTAATGTTTTGCACAGTTTTATTAAGTGTTGTAGTAGGCACAGAGGCACAGGTGCTGCATTTGAAAAAGCTTGGCGCAAGCACAGACTCCTTTTCCTGTTCTCCTCCCCTCCTCCCTCCTCCTCCCCTCCCTCCTCCTCCTCCTCCCCCCCCCCCCCTCCCCCCCCCCCCCCTCCTCCTTCTCCTCCTTCTTCCTCTTCTTCTTCTCTTTCTCTTTCTCCTATGGTTCCTTACCCTCTGGTTTTTCCATAGGAGAGATTGAACCAGGGCCTATGTACCACCACTGAACTACACCCCCTGCCCTCTTCTTTATTTTTTTATTTTGAAGAGGTTTTATTCTGTTGCTCAGGCTGGCCTTGAACTTCTAATTCTTCTGTCCTGTCCTCTTTAGGATCTGGACTATCAGTCCTGTACCACCAAGCCCAGCTGTAAAGTGCTCCCACTAACTGAGGGTTATTTTGCCAAATGAAACTTATGTAAAACAGAAAGATTATTATAATGTCTATGTGTTAATGGAAATAGTTTTGAAAAACACCCCATTGAATTGGCCAGCTGTGGGCTATTTTGCATGCTTAAAATGCATGACGTTACCCACTTCATGTGGCTCTTTTCTCTTGATACCAAACATTTTCCCCACAGGGTGACATAATAATTCAACCTTGAGCTTCAAAGCTCTTAGCAATACCAATCTATCAGAGGAGAGGAAGCTCTCAAGGTCACCATGGATAGGATTGCAAAGATCAAGTTCCTGTTGAAACTATTCTTTTGGCTAAATGAAAACACAGAGAAGCAAATAAATTGAAGAGAGACCTTTCTTTCTTTCTCTCTTTCTTTCTCTCTTTCTTTCTTTCTTCCTTTCTTTCTTTCTTTCTTTCTTTCCTTCCTTCTTTCCTTCCTTCCTTTCTTTTTATAACCTTTCAACATGTAAGGCATGTATTTAACTCATTCACTGTATATTTTTTCCGCTTGTTTAAAGATGAATTTAGCAAATATCATTTGAGTAACCACCACACTTGAAAAAGTGCCCAAAGAGACGAGTCAGAAGATGCATGAGGGATACCTAAAAATTTCAATTTCTGTTCCCCATTTACTGATACGAAAACGATATTAAATCAGCGCCAACAAAACTCATCTTAAGCCCAGCTCATCTACTTCTGTTCCACATCTGTCACACATTTCTGGATCCACACCCCTGCTACTCTCCTCACTCAAGAAAGTGCTGTGCACAGGTACAGCTTTTACAAAAGGACGCCTTTGTTTTCATCTCAGAAACACACGACCTTATTTGTAAATCAAAGAGTCTTCAAAGGACCTTCTCAGCTGCAAGCTTTCTCCTTCCCAGGATGACAAAGTGCCCACAAACAGGCTATTTATTGCTACTTGTTCCTAGAATAGATGTTTTGTTTATATGTACAATTTTTTTGTATTTATCTTTCAAAATTGATATTCTAAATTACTGGATAATAAATAAATAATGATATAGTCTTATAAGATGGAAATTGATGTTCAGGCAAAAAAAAGCTCAACATATCAACATGACAAAGAGATGCAAAGAGAACACCCTTCTACTCT
Organism: Rattus rattus; assembly: GCF_011064425.1. Taxonomy (NCBI): domain Eukaryota; kingdom Metazoa; phylum Chordata; class Mammalia; order Rodentia; family Muridae; genus Rattus; species Rattus rattus. The sequence goes on along the minus strand of NC_046161.1, from coordinate 70,637,282 downwards.
TCTTATCTCCCATCCTTTGATCTCCAGAAAGGTTAGCTTCCTTGTTTCCAGCATAATTTGTACCCACATGAACTTAAAACATCTTTCTCTCCACTGTTCTCCATGTACACACACACACACACACACACACACACACACACACAACTGCACGCATATATCCTGTCTCTTTTTCCTGCTCACCTCTTCTTTCCTCTTCGCAGGACATCTTCAGAGACACAATTTAAAGAGACATTTAAATACGAGTTCCACAACAAGAAGGGGAATTTTTCAAAGCATTTGCTTTGCTGTGGGTTTCTCACCCAATCTCCTAATCTCTGCGCGCTGAGATTTTACAGTGAATGAAACCAGCAACTCAAATCCACATCCTGATATAGCTTCAACTTCCTTAATGACACCTCCTCTTTACAGGCACAGGGGCCATGCATAAAGAATTGGTATAGCTATTAAAGTATTTCAGAATTCTTCTAAAGGACTTTCCCAATCATTAATTTCTGTGCATAAACCTTCCTATTTTAAGCTATCTGCTACAATTTCAATAGAAAATACTTTAAATAATTTTGCCTCAGCTGCAAAGGCTAACTAACACTAAAATCAAAATGGAAAATCAGGACCCGAGTTAGCATTTGTGAGTTTATCTTTATCTTTATGGGAATGAAAAGTAAACCAAATGTAATTACACTTCAAGTATTTCAGGAAGGCAGTGGGTTTATTGTGATAAGCTTCAGCTTTACGTTGACAAACAGAACAACAATCTAGTTCTGTACATTCTAAGGACACTTTCACAAAGCTTCTACATCCTTCTTTTTCTACTGACAGACTAAGCATTAGTCAGCTCACCAGGACTAACAGTACTCCCTCCTCCGCAGTGACCCCCCCACCCCTGCAGCTAACTGACGCAGACCAGATGACAACAGGAATTATCCAAACATTTAAAGCCAGCTCAGATTTCCTCCTCTCTATACTGACAATGCTCAACTTGTTAATACAAAAAGAGAATATTAACAGGAAAAAGAAAAAATGGTATTCTTTCTATTGACTATAAAATAGAGTATTTAAAAAGTATTAGCTTTTTTTTTTTTTAATTTCCTTCGGATGTTAACACGATAATTCCATGAAGAAACCATCTCCCTCCAGTAACGGCACACTGCTGTCCTCAGTCTTTGGGCTGAACTGTTGGCTCCAGCTGGTTGTCTAACACAGAAACAGCGGTCTTTTCTGTAGGGAGTGGAGAATGAGAAACCTTATCAATGCAAAGGGTGCAGCAGTTAAGTTCATGGTGAACAGAGAGAAGGTAAAGGCTTTACTTTCAAGGTCTAATCTGCCAGTGACAGCTCCTGGCCTGCTGGAGATGTGCAGACATAATTACAAAGGAACAAGTCTAGGTCGTAGAAGGTGAGTCAAGTGACAGATGAGAATATAGGTGACAGATGGGGATATAGGTGACAGTTCTCCATTATTGTGAGTGAAAACCTCTTCTATATATGTACATACATAGTACCAGTTGTAGTCTTTAAAATGTTGTTTTACTTTTTTCCCCATCTTTACTAAATTGGGATTTATTTCTTATTCCCTTTCCTGGTTTCAGGCCAACATCCCCTAAAACCTCCCCTCCCCTTCTATATGGGTGTTCCCCTCCCCATCCTCCCCCCCTTACTTCCCTCCCCCCCACAATCCCGTTCCCTGGGGGTTCCGTCTTAGCAGGACCAAGGGCTTCCCCTTCCACTGGTGGTTTTACTAGGACATTCATTGCTAACTTTGAGGTTGGAGCCCAGGGTTAGTCCATGTATAGTCTTCGGGTAGTGGCTTAGTCCCTGGAAGCTCTGGTTGCTTGGCATTGTTGTTCATATGGGGTCTCAAGCCCCTTCAAGCTCTTTCAGTCCTTTCTCTGATTCCTTCAATGGGGGTCCCATTCTCAGTTCAGGGGTTTGCTGCTGGCATTCGCCTATGTATTTGCTGTATTCTGGCTGTGTCTCTCAGGAGAGATCGACATCCAGATCCTGTCAGCCTGCACTTCTTTGCTTCATCCATCTTATCTAGTTTGGTGGCTGTATATATATGGGCCACATGTGGGGCAGGCTCTGAATGGGCGTCCCTTCAGCCTCTGTTCTAAACTTTTCCTACTTATCCCTCCCAAGGGTATTCTTGTTCCCCCCTTTTAAAAGAAGGTAAACATCCACATTTTGGTCATCCTTCTTGAGTTTCATCATGTTCTGTGCATGTAGGGTAATTGAGCATTGGACTAATATCCACTTATCAATGAGTGCATACCATGTGTGTTTTTCTTTGATTGGGTTACCTCACTCAGGATGATATTTTCCAGTTTCATCCATTTGCCTATGAGTTTCATAAAGTCATTGTTTTTGATAGCTGAGTAGTATTCCATTGTGTAGATGTACCACATTTTCTGTATTCATTCCTCTGTTGAAGGGAATCTGGGTTCTTTCGAGCTTCTGGCTATTATAAATAAGGCTACTATGAACATAGTGGAGCATGTGTCTTTGTTATATGTTGGAGCATTTTTAGGGTATATGCCCAAGAGAGGTATAGCTGGGTCCTCAGGCAGTGCAATGTCCAATTTTCTGAGGAACCTCCAGACTGATTTCCAGAATGGTTGTACCAGTCTGCAATCCCACCAATAATGGAGGAGTGTTCCTCTTTCTCCACATCCTCACCAGCATCTGCTGTTGCCGGAGTTTTTGATTTTAGCTATTCTGACTGGTGTGAGGGGGAATCTCAGGGTTGTTTTGATGTGCATTTCCCTTGTGATTAAAGATGTTGAACATTTCTTTAGGTGCTTCTCAGCCATTCAACATTCCTCAGGTGTGAATTTTTTGTTTAGCTCTGAACCCCATTTTTCTGAACCTCATTTTAATAGGGTTATTTGTAGTCTAACTTCTTGAGTTCTTTGTATATTTTGGATATAAGCCCTTTATCAGTTGTAAGATTGGTAAAGATCTTTTCCCAATCTGTTGGTTGCCGTTTTTTCCTAACAACGGTGTCCTTTGCCTTACAGAAGCTTTGCAGTTTTATGAGATCCCATTTGTCATTTCTTGATCTTAGAGCATAGTCCATTGGTGTTTTGATCAGGAAATTTTCTCCAGTGCCCATGTGTTCAAGATGCTTCCCCACTTTTTCTTCTATTAGTTTGAGTGTGTCTGGTTTGATGAGGAGGTCCTTGATCCACTTGGACTTAAGCAGGGTGATAAGCATGGATCGATGTGCATTCTTCTACATGCTGACCTCCAATTGAACCAGCACCATTTGCTGAAAATGCTATCTTTTTTCCCATTGGATGGTTTTGGCTCCTTTGTCAAAAATCAAGTGACCATAGGTGTGTGGGTTCATTTCTGGGTCTTCAATTCTTTTCCATTGGTCTATCTGTCTGTCTCTGTACCAATACCATACAGTTTTTATTACTATTGCTCTGTAATACTGATTGAATTCAGGATTAGTGATTCCCCCTGAAGTCTTTTTATTGTTGTGGATAGTTTTAGCTATCCTGGGTTTTTTGTTATTCCAGATGATTTTGCAAATTGCTCTGTCTAACTCTCTGAAGAACTGGATTGGTATTTTGATGGGGATTGCATTGAATCTGTAGATCGATTTTGGTAAAATGGCCATTTTTTCTATACTAATCCTGCCAATCCGTGAGCATGGGAGATCTTTCCATCTTCTGAGATCTTCTTCAATTTCTTTCTTCAGAGGCTTGAAGTTCTTATTGTACATATCTTTTACTTGCTTGGTTAAAGTCACACCGAGGTACTTTATATTATTTGGGTCTATTATGAAGGGTGTCGTTTCCCTAATTTCTTTCTTGGCTTGTTTCTCTTTTGTGTAGAGGAAGGCTACTGATTTATTTGAGTTAATACCCAGCCACTTTGCTGAAGTTGTTTATCATGCCTAGTAGTTCTCTGGTGGAACCTTTTGGATCACTTAAATATACTATCATATCATCTGCAAATAGTGATATTTTGATTTCTTCTTTTCCAATCTGTATCCCCTTGATCTCCTTTTGTTGTCTGATTGCTCTGGCCTGAACTTCAAGAACTATATTGAATAAGTAGGGAGAGAGTGGGCAGCCTTGTCTAGTCCCTGATTTTAGTGGGATTGCTTCAAGTTTCTCTCCATTTAGTTTAATATTAGCAACTGGTTTGCTGTATATGGCTTTTACTATGTTTAGGTATGGGCCTTGAATTTCTGTTCTTTCCAGGACTTTTATCATGAAGGGGTGTTGAATTTTGTCAAATGCTTTCTCAGCACCTAATCAAATGATCATGTGGTTTTGATCTTAGAAAATACTTTATGAATGAAAAGAATTGACATGTCCCCATGGTTGCTGTGAAAAGCTTAACATTCTTAGAGACACGGGTTATTCCTTAAACTGATAGTAGATAAATCATAAATTGATAGTAGATAAATCATAAATAGATGAAATCCATAGATACATCTCTAAAATAATACTGAGGTTCATATTTAAATGCATTGTTTAGGTTTATTTTTTATTGGATTTTTTAAATTTACAGTTCAAATGTTATTCTCTTTTCCTGTTTCCTGCACACATAAGCCCCCTATCCCATTCCCCTACCCTTGTTCTATAAGGGTGTTCACCTCCCCAACCACCCCTGCTTCCAGCCTCACTGACATTCCCCTACACTGGGATTTCCAAACGTTTGGACTTTTAAATTACTATTTTTTTTTTTAGATTTGTATTGATTTCATCTGAAAGACATATATAATCATATAAATATGTTTCTTCCAATACACATATATTTCTTCCAATTCCTCAGTTTGTTTATATGGAGCTTCTCAATGAGTCAATATTCAAGAATTTTTTTTAAAGATTTATTTATTTTGTGTATGTGAGTACACTGTCACTGTCTTCAGACACACCAGAAGAATGCGTCAGATCCCATTACAGATGATTGTGAGCCACCGTGTGGTTGCTGGGAATTGAACTCAGGACCTCTGGAAGAGCAGTCAGTGTCCATCTCTCCAACCAACCCAAAATTCAAGAATTTTTTTTTATGATAATCCCCCATTTAAACTGGCCAGGGATTATTTTGTGCTTAAGATTTATTTCTACCTTTGGGTAACTGTTAGAAAATGGCAACATGTTTGCAGAGTGGTTAAAAAAGGAAAGCTTACTTATGACAAAGAGAAATAAAATTCTTTGAGAATTTGAGAATCAGAGAATCATCCCTCCTGCAGATCTGAGTCCCGTGAAAAAGTGACTCACATTGTCAGCCGTGGAACGGAGTCTATCAGAGTCCAACAGTTCTTGATTATTAATTTGGGTCATCCTAAGACTGTTCCAGCAGTTTGATTTAATTAAATCAGATCTTGTGTGTGTGTGTGTGTGTGTGTGTGTGTGTGTGTGTGGTGTCTTTGAGCCGTAGCTCAGTGGTAGACTGTGTGATTAGTGTGCAAAGCCAAGGGCTTAATCCTTAAAATGCATGTGCAAGGGACATTAAAACTAAGAGATTAAAACACTTCTAGGGAGAAAGCAAAGGAAGGGACAATGTGAAGGAGGCAGAGAAACATGAAGACAGTTTGGGGCTCCTTCCGCAGCTCATTCTTTATTATTTCCACTTCCTCTTCCTTTCTAAATCAGCTGTTCCCACCTCACTCCTTTCTTGGAAGGCGTGGCTCTTTCTTCATCTCTCCTCCTGGAAGCTGCTGGAATTTTGCTTAAGTTGTACAATGCTTTTTAAAAATTGTTATTATTGTTATCTAATAAAATTATCCTTGAAAAAAAAAGCATAAAGAAGTAGGAGAAAGAGAAAGGTGTAGATAGAAAAGGAAAGGGAAGAAATAAGAAAGAACAGAAAACAATCACAGCTACTCAATTACAATAGAAAATATGTCTCCCTAAGTAACGGGAGTGTAACCAACATAAGAGAAACTCTAATGAAGCATTTGGTTAGACCTGGACACATACTTCTAAATGATTATATAAAACGGTTAATTATTATGAATGGAATCATAAAGAGTGAAAAAAAATCAAAACTCTCATTCTAGTGGCTGGTGCTTATATAGAAGCCACCACTCCATGGCGTCACATGAGAGGGTCTAAGAGTCTCAGTGATATGCGCTCCAAGTGCTTAAGTTGTTTCACAAACTACTCAGAACTATGATTACATAAAAGGGGAGAGTGTGAGCTTGTAGGCCACGGAGAGCAGATTCCCATCAGAGCTAAATGGTTTCCTTTCTCATCAGATATTAGGCTTTAAATAAAGCATCACACAGACAGACCGGAACATCTGTCTACAGTTAAATATAAATGATAGAACTGAGCAGAATACATTTACAATATGAGGTCATCTCATCAAATAATGTCGTTAAATGTATAGAGAATAGCTGCTCATGATTATTGTCTGAGCTTGGGCACTGCTCAGACAAGTTTAAAATTCATCTCTAAGTAGCAAAGACTTCAAATATAATACATGAGCAGAAATGTAGATATGTTTAATACTTGCATACAAATTTATACTCTTATGGAGAACTCTATTTTGCTGTGTTCGATAGATACCATTGTACTCAATGACAAATGTGCCAGAAGAGTATCACAGCTGTCAATCAAAGTCTTCCCCACAAGGAGAGAATTGCTCAAAGAGTCTATTTTGCAGACTCTGAAATTGTGAACAAGGAATTAGTATCAGGGCTCTTGACCCTCACTCAAATAAGGCATAATTACGCTGTGCACTCTCTTTTCACACGGATTATCTGCCGTCTCCTTTGTACAGAAATGGAGTTCTGCAGAGTCTTAACTCTTGCTGCAAGACCTTCTGGGTGCTGCTGCAAAAGAGTACAATTACCAAAAGGAGCTTCAGAAAACCCCACAAAACCATAGAGATAGATTCCACTCACCTCTTCTCTGAATTTGATACTATATATACCATTTCTTTAAAAAAAATAAGATTTTCATAATTTTCTTCAACGACTCTGGTCTTCATTCTTGTTTTGACATAGCCATTTGTTTCTTAACCTCAACCTTAGAAATCCATGTTTCTTAGTAAGCTATTGGCCACTGCTTTTTTTTATAACACTCAGGCAATTTTACCAACTACCGACTTTTGACCACTGATTTTGCGTTCAAGTCAAATCATCTAGCCTCCAAAAATAGCCTCCAAACATCTCAGTCATGTCACAAAATCTGTCCGATCATATACCCTTACAACAGTAATCCCAAAATTATCATGCTCAATATTAAAAGCTCTCACTAAATATGTCATTATCTATAAACTTACCATCAATGGGTAATGTAACTGCAGAGCCTTGCTTGGTCAACTATTTCTAATAAGATTTTGGAACATTTAGAACAATTAAATGATGCAGACGTATTAATTCCTTATTGTTGAAAAATTCTGATAGAAGCAACTTAACGCAGGAAGGGATTCCTCTGACTCAGTCTAGGGTGCAGACCATCATGGCAGCAAAGTCATGCAGCTGAGGCGGCTGGTCACACCGCACTGCACTGGTGAAGCTGGGAAAGGTGAGCGAAGCTGCTCAGCTCCCTTCCCCTCTCATTCAGGACTGGACTCTACAGAAACACACAGGCCATACTGAGGAATAGCCTTGCCACCTCAGTTGGCCTAATCTAGAAAACTCACCACAGACCTGCCCAGAGACTTGTTTCTAAGGGATTCTGAATCCATGAAGTTGCCATTCAATATTAGCCATTATACTAGGTATGGTGACATCGCACTAAAGGTACTGTGACAGAGAAACCATGAGTTTGAGGACAGTCTGGGCTTCATAATGAGCTCCAGCTACATAACAAAACACAACAGAAAGTTAATGGGGTGAAGAAATAATAGCAATTGTCTTTATAATTCACTTCTTTAATGAAAATCCTTAGCCACAAATATGCAACTCTCTCCCTCTCCATATCCTGATAAATAGGATGGTTCCTACATGAACCTTGGTCCATGTATTTTCTGTCATGATGATCCCTCTCCAGTCTGTAATCTAGACAAGAGAGATGCCTACCTGTTTGGGCTCCCTAATTCCAGTCACGTTTGTTCTTTAATCCATCACTGGGCTTTTGTCTGTGTGTCTATTCTAAAATGCAAACATGACCATGCATCCCTTTGTCTGATGTTATTTACTTGTTTTACACCTTTTTCAAGATACTGTTCAAAAATCCTATACCATTTGATTCTGAGAGTAACTCACTAATTTTTATAGTGGGGTGGTCTGATGCTGCTTGTATTTTAATGCTGATTAGGGCCAGGAAAACTGGTTGCCCCAGAGACCAAGAGAGTCCGCACATACACAGATACTAGCTAAGTGACCCTACCCCCAGTTAGTTGTGATTGGTAAATAAAGATGCCACTAATAGCTGGGAAGAAGAGACATAGGTGGGATTTAGGTTTCCTGGGCTTGGGACCCTAGAAGAACGTGCAGGAGGGAGCAAGGGGAAGTAACCATGGCTTAGAAGAACAGAAAAGGTGGCCCCGTGGTCTGGCCGATTGGAGTTAAGAGCAGCTCAGATGAAACATAGTAAGTAGTAAGTAATAATTCAGGGTTATCAATAGGAAAGTAGATTCTAATAGCATGGAGGCTAAGGATCTGACCAACTCCTGTGCTGCTTAAGGTTTATTAAGATTATAAAGGCTGGCTGTGATATTTCTTTGAGGACTCAATAACCAAAGGCAGGGTAGAAGCCCCGGGCCTGAATTTAAATAATTTCCACAACAATTTCTCTACTTATATCTACTCCTGGGTTTTTCAGGGAGTTTCATCATACCATATCTTTCTTATATTTATCCCTACTAAGCTTTCAGAACTCCTTTTCACAACTGGTGTGGATTTCCTCAAGCAAGGTAGTCTCTCTTCATTGTTTCAAAAGGGAAAGACGTATAACCTAGTTTTTCATCCAGAAAGCTGAGAATTGAAAGTGATTATAGCATAGCAATCTGGGGTTATCTTTTGGGCCGGGCCATATCAAGCTTTCACAACCAGAACCAGAGGTGATTGGTAGTCTCAAAGTTCTCTACATTTTCTATATAGCCAAGAGCTCACCCAGGTTCTGATAACCAGGACCCGATGCTGCTAATAGCTGAAATGACTTTTACACTATCTGTATGGCTGGAACCCTGCCAGATCCTTCCCGAGCTCCTTGAGCTAAGATAGCCTATCTCTAGAATCCATCTTCTTGGAAAAAATTACATGAACTTTGTAACTGTTTCAGTTCTTCATATGAATGTAATACTTAGGATGTATATTGCTAACTCATAGATGGATAATTTTATTATTTTAAGAAATTTACATATTGATTGTGCTGGATTTTTGTTTTTGTTTTCCTTTGTATATTATAGACATGAACCTTTTCTGTTAGATACAAAGCCAGTAAGATTTTCTCTCACTATTTAGGATGTCTATTGACTACCTCTTTCCTTGTTGAGTAGAACCTTTTGATTTCATAGCTCTATGTAAGACAAATATTCTTAACAGGGCCTGAAAAGGTGTGTTGGCCTTGAAGCCATCCTTACCTTAAAAGACCCAATGTTTTCTCACGTTGCCTTTCCATATGCTATGACTTTCCTTCTGTATTGTCATTTCCAAACCTCAATACAGAAATACATAGAAATGGCTTATAATCAAGATTTCAAGCCAATACTTTTCTCGGACAGCCCTTCAGACTTAGAAACATATTCCTATATAGAAGAATGGATGCCCTTGATGTTTTAGGATCATAATCCTCAAGAATCATCAGATATGATTGCCTGAGAGCAAAGCTTGGAAGAATTGAAGCTACATGAATATCGAAGCACAAAATAAGATTCTAAATGGTGAGTCTCTGCTGGTTATTACAGAGCGAGTTGGGTATGAAGTAAACCAGCACCACACTTGAGAATAGCTTCCAATGTATCTGGTAAGATGACAACATTTTCAACAACTTTTCAGAGAATTTTCTATCTAAAGGTTGAAGGAGTAACTTTACATTTTGTATTTGTTGGTCATAAATACATAGTGATTTCCTTTTGTATGGATTCTGAAGAAAACTGTGAAAGTAATTACTCCTAGAAAAATGTATGGATGTGGTGATGCATGGCATGTGTCCCAGAACTCTAGAGGCAGAGGAAGACAGATCTCTATAAATTTGAGGCCAGGTTGGTATACAAGTGAGTTCCTGACTTCCTATGGAAGAAATCCTGCATCAACAATCGTGTGTATTAAAACGTATAATTCAGAAAAATCCATACAATTGCCTATATTGTTTTAAAGGTTAATTCCAATGAAATTAGTTATTTAATTTAAATTATGTAAAGATATTCCGTTTAGTCCTTAAAATATAAACTAAAGTCATTTAATTTCATAATTCAACAAACAAAACAAGGCCATATCTTCAGGGGAAATATAAGTTTGAAAAAGTCCTTATAAAAAATTTCATTGTAATGAGAAAATTTAAATGATTTGCCATCACTATGGCTAGAATTAATCCCATGGAAGCATGGTAATATAAGCACTTATTAAAAAATAAAACATTTATTTATTTAGTTACATGTTCTGCTATAAGGTTGCAAATAAATTGCAAAATGTAAAAAAAAAAAAATTCTTCCAAGGATCTACTGCTTGTGACAGGCACACAAACTCCAAAATTTGAAAATATTGAAATCATCTTTGTTTTTAAATTTTAAATTTTTAAAAATTATTTATTGACATTCCAGCCATTACCCAACCCCCAGGTCCCCTCTACCACAGTTTCTCATCCCAGTCCTCCTCCCTCTTGTCTCCTGGAGGGTGCTCCCCCTCCACCCAACAGACTCGCCCTTCCCTGGGTCCTCAAGACTCTGGAGGATTAGACTCATCTTCTCCACTGAGGCCAGGCCAACCAGTCCTCTGCTATGTGTGCTGGGGGCCTTGGACCAGCCCCTGCATGCTGCCTGGTTGGTGGTTCAGTTTCTGGGAGACAGATCCCAAGGTTGGACCAGTTACTGGACCACCTCTCCTTCAGTCTCTTCTTCGTTTTTTGTCCCTGCAGTTCTTTTAGTCAGGAACATTTCTGGGTCAGAAATTTTGACTGTGGGTTGGTAACCCAGTCCCTCCACTTGAAGCCCCCTCTATCTCATGGAGGTGGACTCTTGGAGTTCCCTCTCCCCGTTTTCGGGCATTTTGGCTAAGGTCACCCCAATAACCCCTGAGTGTCTCTCACCTCCAGGGTCTCTGGTACTTTTTTGAGGATCACCCATTCTCACACCCCCAGAGACTGCTTATTTCCATCATTCTCCTGGCCCTCTGGGTTTCTTTCCTGCCTCCTCCCCCATACCTGATTCTGTCCCCCTCTTCCCCTCCCCCTCTCCTTTCCTACCCAGGTCTCTCCCTCCCTCTGCCTCCCTCCAGTAATTATTTTCTTCCCCTGTCTAAGTGGGACTGAAGCATCCTCACTTGGGTCTTTCTGCATATTAAATGTTTTATAGTCTGTGGGTTATATCCTAGGTATTCGTACTTTTTGGCTGATCATCTTAATTAAGCACTATGATACATCTCTGAACATATGCACCATAAGAGAAGAATAGGGTAACATAAATAACATAATTCTCACAAAGTTGTAGGCAGCTTAGCTGTCTTCAACAAAACTAACAAACTCCAATAAATAATATCTTCATCATGTTGGGTTAAATATGTACAAAAGTAAATGATACCTTTAATATAATTATTGTTACAGTAAACATTCATAATAAAAGTAAAGTTGAGATCAATTGTACCTCCTGCACTCTTGAGTTAAAATAAAAATATTTTTTAAAACAATAGAAAAAATTGAGATAGCAAGAAGATTTTACCCCTGAATGACTCTTAAGGACTATCTGAAGTAATGATGTAGAATCTAAAAATGTCCTAAGTAGAAACTGATGTAGTTACTGCTCATTTGTGAAAGGAGACTTTCGAACAGGGTGTTTGCCGTCCCTGGGGTAGTTTAACAGCATAGATAACACAAGATTGGTCTCAAGAACAGGGAAATAGATGTGAATGATTCAATAAAGTTAAATGTGTAAGTAATCATTCAACCAACAAGTTCAGGATTACCCCTATGCTCTTAGAGTTGGCACGTGTGCCTAAGTTGAGGAAGGACACTGGGGGGACAGTGGAAAAGCATAGAACATCTGTGGTACAGAACAAATCCACTATTACCATTAAATTCATTGGGCAAATGATAAAACATTTATCGTGAAAATAAATGAATCGTGAAAGTGGCATTGCTTTAGCGTAATTAGGAGTGACTTTCATGAATTACGTTTAAGGGTGGAAATAAATCCAAACAACAATTTTACCTATATATGTACATGCATGATAGAGGTTTTAAGCTATATGAAACTTTTGAGTTACAATAGGGAAGGTGAAAATGTCTCCTGCATTCTGACAATCCTTCTAAAGCTAGCACAGATAATAATCCTGGATGAAAGTCTCAAGTTCTGAGTCCCACAAAGCTGCAGCTCTCTTAGTAGAATGACAACCCATGGCTAATTGCCCATTGCTGAAACACATATACGTTGAATTTAAATTCAAATTCATACCAGCATATGTAATGATAGAGCTTATTTAAAGGTGAATTTTTTTTTCCCTTGGTGGAACACGTGAAACTCGCTATTTCCTGTCTCCTTGTTCCGGTGTTTTCGTTCTCTTTGCTCATGCATTTTTATGCATGCAAAATTGAAGTTGACAGGCACATCCTTACCACTTACTTGCTTTCTGTGTTTGCAAACATTTGTATTTGTTGGAGGGAGAGCATAGACACACACACACACACACACACACACACACACACACACACACACACAAACACTACTGCTTATAACATAGAGAAGGCGTGCAGATTAAATCAGAAATAACACATGATCAAGTTTAAAAAAAACTCATGTCCCTCTGAGAGCATTTATCAACTGGTGCATGGTCATCTGCAATTCAGGAATAAATTATTGGATCTGAACCCAAGGCTAACATCTATTTTCATCCTAGCATCTGTTGGTAATGATCAATCATGTAGCCCTAAGAACAATAGAAACAATATTATCTATTTTATGTCTGTCTTGCTATTTTTTAAAATTCAAACATAATTTACAATTTATGCATAAAATTATTCTTTAGAGACTTAGAATATTTTATTTTCAAATAATCCAGTAATTTACATGAGAGGGAGGGGGATTCAGAGAACAACATTCTTTAAAAATGTTATTTTATTTTACTGCTTCAAACATCACAGAAAATTAGGTATTGAAAATAATTTTCTTGGGTTGGGGATTTAGCTCAGTGGTAGAGCGCTTGCCTAGCAAACACAAGGCCCTGGGTTCAGTCCCCAGCTCCAAAAAAAAAGAAAAAATTAATTTTCTTATTCAGAAACTTTGAAGTAATTGCTATTTAGTCTAAAGTTAGTAAGTAACTTGAATTTTACTCATAAAAATGCAGAATGCATGAGAATTCAAAATATTCTTCCTTTTCTTTTTCTTTAATTTTATACTTCTTGTGCAACTCTTTATTTTTCTACCAAGATATATATATATATACATATATATATGTATATATATATATACATACAGAGAGAGAGAGAGAGAGAGAGAGAGAGAGAGAGAGAGAGAGAGAGAGAGAGGTGTGCTTAATTTCAATGGGTTTCATAAGTGAAATGTCAAGTAGTTTGGAATGAGATAATTGATTATTTCCATTTTGTTATCACATATCCATGTGGCCTTTGCCACTTTTTCAATTCATTTCTATATAGCAATGCTTACTAAATACAATAACAGAGAATATGTGCTTTCTATATGTAGAAGGGATGTTTCTGTGAAGATAAATATTTTGTTTTGCTTAAACAGAATAAGAAACTATAAAGGTACACACAAGGAAGATTTTATTAAATGGAAATGTTTATCTTGTGATCTTTTAATTCAGTTAATTACAATATTTTTTCATATTTTCGTAAGCCAACGTGAACCAACTTTTACATGGGTTTTGACAAAAGTAAAGACACTGTGTTGTCAATGAGAATGCATTGGGGTTTGTTGAGAAAATTTGTTTTGAATCCTTTTTAAATCTTATGCTTTTCCATGTTATAATTAAGAAATTAATATTAGAATATTTGAGGGCAACTGATGTGGTGATTAGATGTATGCACACATTTGAAAGGACTACCACAATTAAGTTAATTCACACACGGATTACATCACAGTCACTATTTCAGACTGTAGTGGGGGGAAACACAGATTTACTCTCTTCCAAATCTCAATAATTTATGCTGAAAGAGCTTCATTCTCCCCAATTGTTGGCATGCGCCCTATTGTTCAGGAGGACCCTTGCTGGCTGGTTGATCTTCTCCATCTGGAAGCTGAGGCCTCTTCAACTGCTGAGGCAACAGAAGTGCTCTGGTAGCCGTAAGTAAATTCCTCCTCATGTTTGCTCCCAACCCATTATCCAGAAATAGTCACACGAGCCAGAGGAGGAGAAATCAGATGTGGATGAGCGCTAGAGGAAGTCTGTCAGCATGACCTTGGATCATAAACTGAGCAGTAGAATATCACGATGCAATAATTCCCCATAGTTAGAGTTCCTGAAATTAATTTCTATCTTTTGACAGAAATGACAGGATCAAGGAATAAAAACCCTTTAGAGTATGCTAGCAATATTTAAAGGGCTGACAGCCTGAATGGCATCCAACAGAAACCTTCCTTACACAGTTAAAATTTAGGTGCATCGGAAAGAAGTAATAGCCTTCATGTCAAAACACAGAAAAAAAAAAACCGTGCACACTTGCTTATTAATTATTTTTCTAGCAGCAACATTTTAAAATCTCCTGAGATTCAGGCATGCAAAGCCATGTTTTGGTCTCGTTATTCATAATCTCAAAGATTGGGCAAGGAGAAAGTTCATTATCACCCTGAGCTCTGGATGTTTGTGGGGAGTGGCTATGTAGTAATTTAAATAGCTTTACACCTTAGAATAGAAAATGACAGTGGATTTTTGTGGGAAGAGGGCCAGTTCCAGAGTCCAATGTCCTTCATCTGGTTCTTGAAGAAACCAGCTGTAAAAATAACGGAAAAATTAATATCTCCTTGCAATCATGAAGTTTTAATCTTATGGGAGTCTTCTTTGAGTTACAAATTATTTAAATTAAATAAGTAAGTAAGAATTGTAGCCGACAATAAGCACAAATGTATTGATTGATTGTGCTACTTATTCTATAGTGGACTTGACACAGAAGATCGTCATCTGAGGAGAGGAACCTCAACTGAGAAAATGCCCCCACCAAACTGACCTGTGAGCAAACCTGTAGGCATCTTTTTGACTGATTGATGACTAATGGGGAAGGGCTCATCTGACTGTGGGAGGTGCTGCCCAAGGCAGGTGGTCCTGGGTTCCATAAGAAATCTAGCTGAGCAAAATACAGGGAGCAAGCCAGTAAGCAGCACTCCTCCATGGCCTCTGCATCAGTTCCTGACTCCAGGTTTCTTCTTGTGTTCCTGCCCTGAGTTCCTGCCCTATGTTCCTTCCCTGGTTTCCTTAAATGATGGACAACAAACTCTAAGATGAAATAAACCTTTACCATAGCATGGATGGAAGACACTACCTTAGATAAACTTACATAATCTACAGTCATTCTCCAGGAGTTAGCTTGTTTCCTTATCCTAGGACATTTGCATGGGACACTGTGCATCATCCATCTGCAGGTGGCTTGGTAGAGCTGGCTTAAGCTGCTTGACCTGACACAGGAGTAAGGGGACAGCAGGACCTTGCTTCTTTTTGACACTTGAATTGGTTTCTTGGACAGGCTCTGGACTGCAGCCACTGTCATTGACTCCCTCAGTTACATCTCCCCGTTCTGATGGGTCCTGGTCTGGAAGGTTCTGGAATAGATCTTGCAGTTGTAGCTACTCCAATTATCTTTCCTTCCCTCTCATTGCTTCTTTGGAAGCCCCATCTTCAGCATATTTTCTTGTTAGGAAAATATGTTTGCTCTTGGGAAATGGCTACTGACCCCAGGGCGAGCTCAGTCTTTGTGTTTGCACTGTTTTGCCGTTAATGCTTTCTGAGAACTGTTGCTCCATCTTTCGAGCCTTTTGGAAGCTCACTAGCCCTGCACTTGGCTCCATGTCATTTTATTCCTTAGACACTCCAGATGGACATGGGTCTTTTCATATTTGGATACAAACAGAGTCATTTTTCTGTTTTATCCTTGTTTTTTGTTGTTTTATTTTTAATATCCTTAAGACGATTTCTTATTCATATGCTGGTCTAGATCTTTCAGGTCTGTCAATGCCTGCTTTACTTCGTGAAGAACACTCCCCACTTGGGGCTCAACAAAACGACCAACGGCCCATACAAGTCTCAAAATTCCTGAAGAATCCACTTAAAAATAAAAACAAAACCCAAAACAAACAAACACACAAACAAACCCCTCTCCTGTAAGCATTGGCCTTTTTAGCCCAGCAAACCATAAATCAAGCACAGCTTTTCCTATTACCAGTAATGTCTGGGCTTCCTTTACTGCTCTTTAAAGGGGACCTCGGGGTGGGGGGGCTAGCCAAATATTCCTAGTGGCTCTGATAGGCCAGGCTGTGAGGAGTGACTTCTGTATTGTCCCAGATTATACAGCGTTTGATCTAAGGAGGGATGAGCAACTATACTGCTCAACATTTCTACCCCCAAAGCAGATCCCAAGATTTGTCTAAGTTCTAAAAGATTTTCACGAAAAGATATCGTGCATGATTGACAAGACAACACTTACTGCATTCAAATGGCTGTAGTTTGCATGTTTGCCTCCGGCATCTAGCATGAGGTTCCGTTTTGTTTTTTTAAACAGTGTGCTGTGTTTATGAGACTCCTACGGTTTCTCCCCCCAGAGCTAAACTTGATCAAATAAGGCCATAATTTGATGAAATAAAAGAAACTTAATTTTTAGTGGAAAATGAAGTTTTTTTCATAGAATATATTCTGAGTAGAGGTTTTCCTCCTCCAGCTTCTCCCCGGTCCTCCTCAGCATCCCACACACCCAGATCTTTGCCCCTTTTCTCTCCCATTAAAATACAAACAGACATCTAATGAATAGAAAAGTAATATAAAATAAAATATGATAAAATAAAAGTTAACCAGAATAAGATGAGGCAACTAAACTAAAGAGAGAAAAATAGCCAGAAAAAAAAAGCACAAGAAAAAACGTGCAAATGGGCAAAACATGTACATTTGCACACACAGAAATACCATAGAAATGCCGTACCAGAAACCACAACACATATACAAAAGGTCTGTAAGGGAAAACCAAAAGAAAGACAGAAAAAAATTAATGCTCAGACAGAGGACCGTGAGACCAGGATCTCCAAAATTGTCATTGAGTTTTCTTTGTGTTGGCTGTTTACTGCTGGCCATGGAGCTGGCCTTAGGGTGATTGTATACATAGTGAGATCCACTGGTGAAAATGAACTTTTTCTTTATGAGCACTTATCAATTGGAGACAGCTTCTGCATTAGGGATGAGGTCATATGTCCACTTCCCCTCATTGCGGGGACCCCTTCTGGCTTAGACTTGTGAAGGGACTGCAAGTTGTCATAGTATCTATCTGTGAGTTTAAAAGAAACTATTAATTTACTAAATTTATATTTGTATTGCACAAGTATCTGGTCGGTAATGCAAAGCAATATATCCACACTGCCTGATATCAAGCTGTTATTCCAATTCAAGCTTTTACTGGTTTATAGCAACTTTTAACCCAAACTGATTACTTCTGGAATACAAATCACATTTTTTGCATCTAAGTTTTAGCCAAAAACTTACATGTGCCATTTTAATCTCCTGACTAGCCAGTAAGTGGGATATCTCTTGAAAGAACATGTTTCACAATAATTTCTCAAAAAAAAAATTTAGCCCAGTGATGAGTAGCCCCATATGAACAGCCGAATATAGGCCAAAGTCAGACTAGCTCTTTCCTCTCCACTGGATCTATCCATTTATTTTCTTGTGTTTTATTCAAGATGTATTTGTTAAACATCAAACATCTTGTTTGCAAGATATGCCCTGAGGAGCTACCCATAGAGAAGAGGGGGAGACAGGGAGTGAATTCGAGGACTTGGAAATATGCAAGTCCCTGAGAGGGGATGACTGTCATGGGTCCCAAACTGGTCTACACAATAGAAGTGTCCACAAGATGGCTGTTATGCTTAAGAGAACAGTGTTTCAGGCACAAACTCAAAAGCCCAGGTAGATTTCATTAAACCAGCATAGCCTCCACCTACATTTTAAAGTCCTTATCCCCACTGGGAAGTGAATTCCTCAGCCCTCATCAAGGAAACTTCTCTTTGCAATGGATTTACAGAAAAACCAAACCAATTAAAGTGAGGAGTTGTGGAGCCCAGTCTCAATAGATGCATATACAAAAGGACTTCATACCTAAGGCTCAAGGGAACAGTGTAGACAAGAAAGCAAAAAGATTGTAAGAGCCAGACATTCAGGGAGTTTGCAGTGAGACTATGTTTCCATAATGTCAAAAGCTACAGACATCTATCTCGCCAATGTAGCTGCCAAAACACAGCTGAACAAGATCAATGACATGTCAAGCCGATGGGAGAAAGACCACGAGACCTTACCCTACATAAAGAACTACAGGCAACTAAGGAATGCTGGGAACAGGAGAAACTATCTTCCCTAGGAAAGAGCATTCCAGTTGGTTATCTAATGGTCGGTCAGGCAGGTTATATTTAGGACGATATTCTTACACATTTACTCATATAATAATCAATGGAAGAGACTCTAGATTTGAAAGAGAGCAAGGGGTTATGTGGCAGAGTTTGTAGTAGAACAGGGAAGGGATAAAGGTGTGATTATAATGTCAACAACAACGATGATGATGATGATGATGATGATGGTAGAGATGAGGAAGATGATGATGATGATGAGCCCAGGTAGAAGAAAGAAGTAGATACAGTGCTGTGGAATGGGATGAAGATCAGATTTTGCTTAGCTCTGGTCAGAAGAGGTTAGATCTGGTTAGATCTTAGAACGAAGAAAAGGCCTGAAGGCAATGTGCTGGAGGGCCTCCTAGGTCAGAATGACAACTATGCATTGCCTTGTTGCTTTGAACTTGTTGGTCACTGGAGGTTTGGAAGTAGGAGAAAGCAAAATAGATAATTGTGTTTGGAGAACCACACTGTCTACAATCTGAAGAACAGAACGGCACCTCATGTACAAGCAGAGACAGTAGAGAGAGCTGCAGCAAGCCAGAGGCCTGATTTCTACCAAAGTCATCCAGTGACTGTAACTTGCATGGTAGACTGCCATTATAAAATAATCAAAGACTGGAGAGTCCCATTTTGGTATGACTATAATTTTTGGGTCTGTTTGATTACTTGTTTACTGTTCCATAAAGAAGTTTACAAAGTTTCCAAACCTTCAAAGTCTTGGTTCTACTTTTCAGTAAAACACAATAGTGCATGACTTCTCAACACGCAATCTTGCAGGATCAAAGGAAGTGATGTGTAATAAAAGCACTGGGTAGACCAGAAATTTCAAAGCTCTATGTTGTGAGGTGCCAGGCATTATTATTCGTAATTATTGAACCTGATTTCATTCTCAGCTAAATCTTCTTATTTTCTCTATATTGGTAAAGGAAAAACAAGCAACAAGCTGAACCACAGGAAATCATATTACTTAGTCCCCCAACTAAAGCAGGTGGAATCTAATGATCATTTCATATATTTTTCCGTTAGAAAACAGAGGTTTTTCTTTGAAACTCAGAAGGCACAAAATTGACAGATTTGAAATACAAACAGCTGTTGGGATAACGTTTAAAAATACTTTCTGTAAAATGCCAACCATTATTTTGAAAACTAGGGTGGTTAATTTGGCCATGTGGAACACTACCATGGTATCTCAGAAACTCGACATTCCTGTCTATATTCAGGTTCCTTGACCTCCTATTGGAACAATCCCCAAAGCAAAAAGAAATGTGCCCTGATTTGTAGAAGTTAATCTATCAATTTTACAATGAAATAAATATCAACAAGGCATCTCCATCAGTCTCCCTAGAGTGAGATTCATAACCAAGAAGGTATCTCTGAAAATCTCTCTAGTTTACTGTCCTTTTGCCAAATGTCTTTGTTCTCTGTGTATTTTAAATGCTGAGGCTCACAACTGAAACAACTTGTTGGGAGTGTGTAGCATTTAGAGAGATCTAGTCTACTAGGGATAGTACCCTTTGTTTCATTATTTAACTGATTCCTCAATTTTACTCCAAGCACCACACTTAGATTTTGTGAAGGTTTCTTGAAAGATTGGTTCACAGGAAAAAAAATCTTTCTTTTCAAGAGCATACATAGGTAAAGACAGAAAAAAGTCAGTTTTAAAAACATTGCCCTTAGCCGGGTGTAGAGAGACAGAATACAGCAAATACAGAGGCGAATGCCAGCAGCAAACCACTGAACTGAGAACAGGACCCCCGTTGAAGGAATCAGAGAAAGAACTGGAACAGCTTGAAGGGGCCCGAGACCCCATCTGAACAACAATGCCAAGCAACCAGAGCTTCCAGGGACTAAGCCACTACCCAAAGACTATACATGGACTGACCCTGGACTCTGACCTCATAGGTAGCAATGAATAGCCTAGTAAGATCACCAGTGGAAGGGGAAGCCCTTGGTCCTGCTAAGACTGAACCCCCAGTGAACTAGACTGTTGGGGGGAGGGCGGCAATGGGGGGGACGATGGGGAGGGGAACACCCATAAAGAAGGGGAGGGGAAGGGGCTAGGGGGATGTTGGCCTGGAAACCGGGAAAGGGATTAACACTCGAAATGTAAATAAGAAATACTCAAGTTAATAAAAAAATTTTTTTTAAAAATTTTAAAAAAAATTTAAAAAAATTTAAAAAAAAACAAAACATTGCCCTTGGGGATTTGGCTCAGTGGTAGAGCGCTTGCCTGGCAAGCGCAAGGCCCTGGGTTCGGTCCCCAGCTCCGAAAAAAACAAAAACAAAAACAAAACCAAAACCATTGCCCTTGTCTAGGAAGAGCAAGAGTCATTGTTAACTCTGAGATATTCAGGAAGGTGAAGCACTTAGGTTGTTTGATACGTGAGCTCCAGGAGTTCAGGATCACCCTGAAAAATATGCCAAGGGTTTAAAAAGAAGAAGGAGAAAAAGAAAACAGATGGGGGCTTGCTCTTTACTATCATCAAGATACACTTGGGGCAATAAAACATATCATTTTGAATTATAAGTAGGGTTTACCGACATTTAGATTTTGTAAATGTTTTGTATACTCTCTATGCTTTAAAAAATATGGATGAGGGTTAATATTTGCTGGGCAAGCATAAGGATCAGAGTTTTATTCCCAGAGCCCATGTAAAAACCAAACACACAGCGCTTGTTAATCTCCGGGCTGGGAAGCAGAGATAGGCAGAACCTTGGAGCTTACTGGCCAGCCTAGCAGAATCAATCAGCTCCAGGTCCCAGTCATAGAATCCCACCTCATCTCAAAAACTAATATAGACAGTTCCTGAGGAGTCAGACTGAGGCTGACCTCTGGCTTCCGTACACAAAGGCACACATATATAGAGAAAGCACACTCACACACTACACATTCTATGAAAATCTTAACTTAAGTTTGGTGTAGAGACTTGCTTACAAACATGGGCTGCAGAGACCACACATTAACCTCCATCTTTTAACTTTCACTCCAAATTTCTCCTATTGACTCATGCTTTCCTAGAAAAGCAATAGAACCTCGTAAATGTTATTTATTTTCTTGGATATAGCTCTGTGTGGTCAGCATTTTAAAGCTTTAATGTATGAGCTCGCATAAATAGTTGACAGAAAAAGTATTTTTTTCTTGTTTTTGCTGCACAGTGCTTTAAGATTTTTAATTTAGCATCTTTGGAAATTTTTTTGAGATTCATTTAATTTTTGTGTATGACTGTTTTGCCTGCTCGTATGTCTATGCACCATGTGCATGCCTAGTGCCTATGGAGCCATAATAAAGCATTAGATCCCCTGGAACTGGGGTTATATATGGATGCTAGAAACAGAAACACAAGCCTTTACTAGAACAAAAGCTCATAACTGCTGAGCCCTGAATTTGCCAATTTTTTTAACTAAAGAAATTGCACTGGTTCTGATACATAGACAAGCATGAAATAATGATATATTCTTTCTGGTGGTGTGTTGTTATATCCATAATGCAAAGGCATCCATGTTATTCTTATTATTTTTATCCAAGTTTGTGAAAAATGATCAGCCCGAAAAATGCATGTGTCAGGGTGATCGATGATAACTCTGAGATACAGATGTTCCATTTTTATAACATGTTAGAACCAAGACACAACATGCAAACAAACAAGTGGGTAAGAGTAGACTATAATTGATAGGGAAGAGGATCATAGATGATGATTGGTAGGCACATAGAGTAAATAAATAACAAATAGGTAAATAGAGTCCTTAAGCTAAATTATGCATAGAGCATTATATTCAAAATTACTGTATCTATATTTCCAAAACATTTTACAACTATTCAACAAAATGAGACCCTTTATAAAACTCTAGGTTAATGAAATAGCAGTTTCCATTATTTATCAAGCATTCTTAAGTAATATGCCAAATAACTTGGAAGATCAATCCCCGTGGTCTTACAGGATGTTATAGATATCTGCCTTCCTCATTTAAAAGCTGTCCTCTTATTTAAATGTCTTTTATGTTTTCCCTGAAATCAGAATATGAGGCTCCCCTCCAGGTTCTATAATTATTTCAACACAATAGGTCCCATAGACCCACTATTTCGATCCGACATGACACTTCCATTCCACGATTCTTGTCTCTACCCTCCCCACCTTATCCCTAGGGCTGGGCTTCCATCGCTGGTCCTTGAGCTTTGAGTCTGCAAGGAAAGTGCTTCACCCCCTGCCGATGGCCCTAGCTCTCCCTCTGTCCTCTGTCTTTCTGTCTCTGGTAAGGCACTATCAAATGCTTCATGAGGAAGTGGACTTTGCACAACAGAAAGGAACCAGCTTGTTTAGAAATGCTCTTTGCTTTAGGTGTGTCTTATTTGGAATTTCAGTGTGGCTAATGGAACCCTGCAGGATTCTAGTTAATCTGAAAAATAAATTATTAAAGTAACTGCCATTTATTTTGAGTTGTGTGCCCTGTCATTTCTTTGCAAATATTTGGCCTTTTGCATATCATTCAATTCATAAAATAATGCCACAGGGTAGGTAATGGTGAGTTCCATTTACAGGGAATGATTACAGTAAGAATTACACAAGAAATAACCCAAAGACATCATCACCAAAGCCTGCTTGAGTGTAGGTGGCATTTCTTGAAAGCTGGAAACCTGCAGTGCCCTGCACACCCTGCAGGCGGTGGCACGGGTTGGACAGCTCTGCTAGTCTTTGCTTCTTCTAGGCCATTCAGCTTGACTGACAGTGTCTCTCAGCAGTCCCTACAACTTACATAAGCCTAGCGAGGGAGGAGACTAATGTACCTGGTCAGTTTCAGGGAATTCCTGAAGAAAATGAGTTCTTTATTTCCCCGAACTTCCTCTTCAGGAGAAGTGATTTACTTCTTAGAGCATCGTGTAGTTTTATCTCCCTTCTAACATCCTGTATCTCACATAGCTTCCCCCTTAGAATAGCCTGTTCTGTTTGTTTGTTTTTTTAAATTTTTTCTTTTTTTATTGGATAGTTTTTTTTTGTTTACACTTCAAATGATATTCTCTTTCCCGGTTTCCTGTTTATAAGGCCCCTATCACCTCCCCTCCCATTCTGCTATAAGGGTGTTCCCCTCCCTATCCCCCCTTATACTCCCCCTGGACAATCCCCGACACTGAGGTGTCTAACCTTGGCAGGACCAAGGGCTTCTCCTTCCATTGGTGCCCAGCAAGGCCATCCTCTGCTACATACGCAGTTGGAGCCATGGATCAGTCCACGTATAGTCTTTGGGTAGTGGTCTTAGTCCCTGGAAGCTCTAGTTGGCTGGCATTGTTGTTCTTATGGGGTTGCAAGCCCCTTAAGCTCTTTCAGTCCTTTCTCTAATTCCTCCAATGGGGACCCCGTTCTCAGTTCAGGGGTTAGCATTCACCTCTGTATTTGACCTGCTCTGGTTTTATCTCTCAGGTGAGATCTATATCCGGTTCCTGTCAGCATGCACTTCTTAGCTTCATCAATCTAGTTTGGTAGCTGTATATATATATGGGGCACATGTGGGGCAGGCTCTGAATGACCATTCCTTCAGTCTCTGCTCCAAACTTTGCCTTCATATCCCCTCCTATGAATATTTTTGTTTCCCCCTTTTAAAAAGTAGTGAAGCATCTGCATTTTGGGCATCCTTATTCTTGATCTTCATGTGGTCTGTGGATTGTATCTTGGTTAATTCAAGCTTTTGGGCTAATATCCATTTATCAGTGAATGCATACCATGTGTGTTTTTCTGTGATTGGGTTACTTTACTCAAGATGATATTTTCCAGTTCCATCCATTTGCCTATGAATTTCATAAAGTCATTGTTTTTGATAGCTGAGTTGTATTCCATTATGTAGATGTAACATTTTCTGTATCCATTCCTCTGCTGAAGGGCATCCGGGTTCTTTCCAGCTTCTGGCTATTATAAATAAGGCTGCTATGAACATAGTGGAGCACGTGTCTCTGTTATGTGTTGAGGCATCTTTTGGGTATATGCCCAGGAGAGATATAGCCTGTTGTTTTTATCTTCTTTAAAAAAAAAAAAAAGATCCTAAGTCTTAAAAAGTCTGTGTGGAACATGGAAGTTTATAATGTCCTAGGAAACTGTTACAAAACATGCGACTCAATCCTGTCAGCCTCATCTCTACTGCAGGGTTCATCAATGTCATTCGCAAACTCATTTTGTCCCCTGTGCTCTGTAAATGTTTATAGCCCACAAGCTTTTAGGTTCAGGATGACTCTCCATCAATTTCCCAATGATAGGAGACACTCAGCGTCTGTGCACACCAGTGATGTTGAGCATTTTGTCCAGACAAGCTCTGTATTGGTATGTATCACTGTCTTCCTGGGCCACAAGGGAAACATGAAAGAATTAAACTTATCAAAATTTTCTCCCTGTCTGAATTACAACTTCTGATTTATTTTAGCCTCATACCTCATTATATCACACTAAAGAAAACTCTCCAGAATACTTGGCCTCTCCCATGCTTTATGTTCTTTTAAACCATTCAGCCTGTAGACCTGACTTGATTTTATTGCTAATATACTTTATGTCTTCATACTTATCTTGTTAGGGTGGCCCAAGTCTCTGGCCAAGAGGGAACCTTGGCCTACACTTTCTGAACATCTCAGGAATCTGACTGAAGAACATTGCACCTTGTTTTCTTAACCCTCAAAGCATTTCATTATGTTAATGACCAATGATCCCCTCTTAAAATTTTCTGTTTGTAAAAGTTTCTATGCAATAGCTCCATTTCCCCGTAGTGTGCAATGCCACTCTCCCACCCAACTTAAGCCTTACTATCAAAACCAATCAACCCTTTGGTGCTGCTACCCTCCCTTCTTTCAGAGGCAGCTGGGTAGTCCTAGCTTCCATAAAGCTTCATTCTTTGACTTCAGTGTAGTTCAGGTGATCTTGTCCCATAAACATTACACAAGTTTAATCTATTGTGATAAACATCATTTAGTGGTACTCTGATCATTTTTCCTGGATCTGATCCATTTTTCACTTTGAATCTATTTCTTTCCAAAGCAAGTTTGGTGTTGTACATTTTTTTCAGAAATATATACTTTTATAGTGGCATCTATTTACCAGTACAGAATTTTTTATTATCTAAGTATTTCATACATGTATACAATGTATTTGATCATATTTACCCCTCATTTCACCCTCCATGTTCCCCCAGGAACTCCTATCACATCTCCTAGCCACTCAATTTCACCTTTAATTTAGTTATTTGTTTTTATCCACCGAATTCAGTTGGTGCTGCCTTGATATCCATTGTCATGGGATCGTCCGCTGAGACAAAGAGACCTATCAGTGCCCACGTTGCTAAAGAAAAGTGATTTCCTTTTCCCTGACAGCTCTTCTGGAAGGACTGGGACTTTGGGAGCTCCTTCCTGCTACGTTCTGGAAATGTTTAACTTGCTTACATTGTGAAGGTCTCACATAGTAGACCACAGATACTGTGTATGTGCATGCATACATGCATGTATGTATGTATGTATGTACATTTGTATATAGTATGTAGTATACATGTAATGCGTATGCAGTATGTATATAGTATGTATGTTGTAGTATGCATGTGGTATGTATGTAGTATGTTGTGTATTATGTATATAGTATTGTATAGTGTGTATGTGGTATATATGTATGTAGTATGTATGTATGTATGTATGTAATTATGTATGTATGTATGTATGTAAAATCCCTGCCATGTTGAGGACATCACTTCTGAGACTCCTCCTGATCGTCTGTCTCTTACATTTTCCAGTCCATCTTCCTGATGTTCCCTAGTTCTGTGGGAAGAGGTTTGCACAGATATCCCAATAGGGCTGAGCTTACAGTCACATTTTTTTCTCAACACTTGAACAATGCTATGTCCCTGCATTAGCCACTATCTACTGTGCTAAAAATGCTTTGCTGACCGAAGTTGAGAACATTACAAATCTATGGATCTAGACAGAGGTATTTAGAAAGTAGTCTGGTGACCTGATCATTTAGAAAAACTTTGTCAATGGGTTCCTCAAAGGGTCTTTGACTTAAATTCCCAATTGAGTAATACATGGCATTAGAAAAGAGTCTTTGTGAAAACTTCAGCAAAAATTTGTGTGTATAATAGATATTTCACAAGTATTACGGAACTAATTGCTGTTCAAGGACAGAGATTAGTGAGAAGATTTGCATGGCAGTATCATATTTTAACATCTAACTCCAAACAGGACAATTTCAACTATGATTTCTTGCTTGAATACAAAAGAACTCGAAAACAGTACATTAACATTAGTATAAAAGTAATAATTTATTCATTTGATGGCATAAATGCCATGTTGTAATAAAATTTATTTTACTATAAAGAAAACAGTTTGCAGACACTAATCCTCACAACATGGATCTATTAAAAAAAAAAGCTTAACAATTCAAGGTCAAAAATGCTGAGTGGATTTGGGAAAATGGAAGATACTTTATTAAAAAGAGGACTGGACAATTGCCATTGCAGACAAAGTAACTGGTATTTGAATAACAAAATCAGGATATAAGTTTACAGCAAAGGTGATGAGACACTCCAAGATTTTCTTTTCTTCTTTGGACAGTGATGCGGCCATTTTTGATGCCAACATATCTGCCAGAATTCGTTTTCTATATGTTATTCTGCTTAGGAATATTGTTTACCCTTCAGATGTCAGATGATGTGATTAAAGCTTCAACATGAGTACGAATTACCCAGGGATCCTACTGATAATGTAGACTCAGATTTGCTAGTCTAGAGTGGGGCTCGTTTTTCTGTATAGCTAGTAAGCTCCCCTGTGGCTCCAATGCTTGGGGTGGGGACCACATATGAGATAAGGAGGGCTTGGGGCAGAGGCTCAAATTCTGCTGTGTTCTGAAATAACCAGGGGATTTTTATAAACTACTGGCATTTTCTCAGAGTTAATTGGGTTGGGATTTTTTTTCACTTTGGGATTTAAAAATTGCCCAGATTTTTCAGATGCATAGGAAACTTGAGGAATAATAACGTAGAGAATACTTAAAATGATTACATAGTTTTTTCCCATGCAAACTGTTAAATACTGGTTTAGTTATTTTGACTATAAGTATATGAATAAAATAATGATGTTGTTATGGTGTTATCATATTTATAGTTACATATGTACATTCATGTGTTGGTAAAAGACTGGTATATAAGTCAATTTATGCTTTTTGACCAAAAAATGTATATACTTGGTTAAAATAAACAGTATCATACATCACTCATTTTTAGCTAATGTGCAATAGGACATTAACTATATCAACAGCATTTCGAAAGGATATCATAAATTTACACATGCACATACACTTATATAGTTACTGACATATTTATTATCATATGTGAGATGATCTTAAGTGCTTTCCATGTAATTCACACCAACTTTACAAGCCAGCTTTATAAATTATCACACTAATGTATATTTGCTAGCAAGTGGCCAAACTAAGACTAATGTAGGAATGGACCAGCCAATTATGCTCTTACAATAGTTCACTTTGATACTCTTCCCATTGGATCTGATGCCGCTTTCTCCTGATAGAACATCTCTTCAAATTCAGTACCTGAAGGTAGAAATACACAATTATACATGCAGTAGTTATATGCAGGAAGGAAAGACTTGCTTTGCACCTGCTTTAGGAGTAAATAGATCCTATGGTGAGGATGTTTTCCTGAAATCAGCATAGAAAGTTCAATGCGTAATTGGAGTCCACGAGAGTGGAACTGGTAGAAATCTCTTTGGAGATCATTCTTTATTTAATGCAAACAAGACATTTTTTGTTTCTAATGGTGAAAGTAAGCCAAGATTTGCAATAATTGTATTTAAAACAGCAAAATCCTCCAACATTACAGAGATGATTTCAGTGGTAGATTAGTGCAGGTCTCGGGCCTCATCAGGGAACTTTCCCTTTGTAATCAATGGTGGTTAACACAGAATTTCAGAACTGGTCAAAGTACAAAGAGACTGTAACTGTGGAGATCTCAGTCACAGGTGGGACATTTATATCACCTCTCCCCAGGGCTCAGGCACCACTGCACAAGGAGAAGAAAGACTCTAAGTGTCAGAGGCTGGAGAGGACTAGAGCCAAACTGTGTCTTCAGAAAATGGCAGCATCATTTCCCTCTTGTACTCCGAGCACCTGCGGTCACCTGCATAAGCCCTGAATAAGTCGCTATTCTCGCATGGAGAAGGGGACTCATGGGCACCCCGTCTGAGGAGCTGTGGATAGTCCATACTTTCTGGAGAAGGCAGAGTCAGTTTCCTCTAAAGCTATGGCTCTTAGTGGGTAGACCACACTCCAGTGAGTGGCTCTACACCCAGAATATATTGACAAAAAAATTGGAGTTCCTCAACTATGAAATTAAAAGAAAAAAGATGCAAATTGAGGAGTTAAATGGGATAAGAATGGAAGAATTAAGGGGAGGATTTAGGATGAGTATGATCAAAATACATTGTATAAAATTCTCAAATAATTAATAAAATGTTTATTAAAATAGTACATGATGGGCAGAATATGCAGTTCAGTGGTAAAATACTTGTCTAGCATGAGAGTCATCTGGGTTTAATTTCTAGCAACACAGTGACAGCATAAGACAAAATTAAGTTAAAGTATAAGATATTCAAGAGGTATTCTGCTCATTATTCAGTTTTCTGCTTATCTTTATATATGTATATGTGCGTGCATGTGTATATTGTATTACGTGTGTATGTAAGTATATGTGTATATGTCTGTATATCCACACATGATTTTACAGAAACATGTATTTATATAGAAGAATTATATATATATAAATAAGAGTACATATTCATTTGAATGTGTGGGAAAAATACGACAATATTCTTAAAGTAAATACTGTCAAAACTGTAGACAATATATATAAGTGGAAGATGGCTCAGTGTTGAAACAGTGAAATGAAATGTGACACTGAGGATGAAGAACATAGTTTTACCCATTATCTCTGTAGCATCTCTCTTCAGGAGCACTTACCTGGACCCCAGAATATCAATTGCTGACTGGAAATCACAGGATAGGTGCTCTCTGGCCCTAAATCCACTGGCTGTCAGCTACAAGTCTGTCATCTCCTCCTGTCCCCGGGCACTTACTACAGACTTACTTAAAACAATACCGTGTGGATCCTGATGACTAGGCTAGCCACTCTGACGGATGACAGGAAAGCCCATCTTGGGGAAAGAATGAAGAGCCAACATCCTGCCCAATTGAAATCTGCGGTGACTTTTTCCTTCCTTCTTTCTCGGAGTTCTTTTTACAGAAAAATTCTGTCTTTCTGAGATGCTTCAAATCCTGTATCTGACTAGGTTGAGATTATGAACTTAAAAGTGTATGGATAAGTGTCGTACAACGTGATGCATATTTGTGTGAAGATTTTAATGGGGGAGAGACTTCAATGCATGTTATTAAATGCTTGCACACCTGTGAGAACTACCAGGCTTTAAGAATCATGACCGAAAAGCAAACTTCATTTCTGTTTCATTTTACAGAGATATTAAATGATAAGAAAGCAAAATGGCTATTTCTGGTAGATATATGTAGATATTTTCTTTTTTCTCCTTATTTTATGCTTTAGCTATTAATCTAAATCTTATCCTGAAGTCATAAAGTTGACATCTTGGTTCAAAGCATTGACAATGATATCAAAAACCTTGGAGCAAGTTTATTACTTGGTTGATTATTCTGGTGTAATTATAGTCCGAGAATCTCAAAGAAGGAAATCCCCTTGCCACGAGGGCCAATACGATTGATTTAATTGATTATTTCCCATCACTTCTTATGTCTGTAATTCCTTCAAATTCTGTTCTGTTCTACCTCTGTTCTGAGAAAAAGGCATGACCACTGAAGGAGAGATCACAATCATCCTCGAGCCACAAAAGGCCTCTTCAATGCACGAAGTTTTAGACCAGGGTGGACACTCAATAGGCTTGGGTACTGCACAGCAGAAATTCGCTCTGACATCGTTTAGCTGCGGCCATGCAATTTCAACATTTTACTAACAATGGCAGTTGCTCAAAACTATGGCTAAGGAAGGAGATAGACAAATTGCCATTTCAATTAATATCAGCTGTACTTTCTGTTCGCTCCTTTCGATCGACTAAGGAAAACCATCTGAGGATGAGATGCTATCTCACCAAAGCCAAACAGGTTCCCTGAACATGGCCAATGAGTTAAAATGTAAGTGTGAACCTTTTAATGTAGGCATTTTGAATTAAGTTTGCCAAGCCATATTTATGTTATTTATGAATATTCCAATACAACACCAATTATATTAGCAGTTTAAAAATAAATTGAAAATGTCCTCTTTAAGGGGTTTTTTATTTATCTAGTCATACCTTTGCTAAATTTAGAGTATTAGTCTCAAAAATGTTGTATAACGCCTTAATATATGAATCTGGCTCTCCGGACTTCTGGTTGAAAATTGTTGGGATGATTTAGTAAGTTTGCTTTATTTCCCTTCTGTACTTCACTAATACTTAGACCCATTCATTTGAGAACATATTATCAAAGATTGAAGTTATGAACATTTAATCAAAGAAGGGCCAGTAAAGGGGGAAATCAATTGTTTTCTGGTTGGATTTGAGTCCACATCACAGGAGGGGATGAGTATCTGGCATGTAAACTTGATCAAATGCTCATAGCTATGGAGGTTATAAGCCCTAAGAAGGGAACTTTCTTTTGCTAAGTCAACATGATATCAATCTGCCTTCTAATTGTTTATGATTATAACTATAAACTAATATTCCTCTTGGTCCTTGTCAGAGAAGCTATGGAGTGTGTAATGAATAATGCAGAGACAAATCCCAGTACCTTTTCATGATTAAGCAAAATAAAAAATAATTTGAATCAAGTAGTATATTCAGTAAAGTTGCAGCATACAAAAATCAATGTATAAAATCTGTTGATTTCTGTGTGATAATTAAAAGACGATTAGAGACTGAAATTAGGAAAGTTCAATTTGTAATGATATAAAATAAAGAATTTCTTCAGGAAAATGAAAAAGGTATACATGGAAACTATAAAATGCCAATGACAGTAACTACAGGCACACGTGAAGAAATGAATATTGTTGGCATGCTCATAGTACTTCACATAGGCACTGAACCTGACAGGATTTACATATAGGTATTTCCTATCTATGCTAATGATTTTTTTAAAACAGAAATGGAAACAATAATCATCACAATATGTTTAAACCAACAAAATTAAACCCATGACTTATTTGCCAATAGAAATGAGTTTCTTTTCATTTTATTTTTCTGAAGTTGTGTTTAGTGAATTTCAAGACAAACTTCTTTTTTTTTTCCTGCATTCAGTTCCAAATAGATGTATTTTGGTTGTTTATAAGAGTTGAATTTGTATTTAAATAGTATTCTGTGTTAGCGAAGAAAATAGTCAAGGATGTTTAAATTGATCCCAATTCATGTCCTTATTAATAAACTAAAACTTCAGATAATGGTTTTGGTTTTGTCTTTCAGGAAAAAATATTCGGCATTAATGTTAAATGTTTTATGTAAGTGAATGGTGTTTTATTTCAGAAAATTCTTGTCTGGTTCGCCAAGGCCTAAGAGCTATTCACTGCTGCACTGTGCGGGGGTGGTGGCTAGGTGTTTTCAACAAGCACAGTGCCCGTGACTATTCATTTATGCAGTAAATAAAAACCTCTTAAGAAAGTTAATTTTTAAACAACAAAAATGCTAATTTTATGGTATTAGCAGAAGATAGATGTATTTATTCCTATTTTTATTTTACTTTAACCAAGTGGGTATTTGGGAAACATTTATCATTTTGGAATAATGTGTGAACATATGATGTGAGTGAAAAATGATTGATTTGTATTATTTACTACTGTGTCATAGGGTGACTGTTACTTGTAACTATTTAGCCTTTCATCACTTATCCAAATTTCACTTGCTATATTGTCATGAAAACTATCAAAATAAACTGTTTCGATTATAGTGTTGTAAAGATAAGATAAGCTAATACATTCCACGGGCTTTGCCTTATTTTGTGTCTGCCCCTTTTGTATATATTCTTGAAGAATAATTTTTTGTCATATTCATTATTACTGGAAGTAGATTCTTGTAACATAACTGGGAAGGTTGTGACTGATTTCAAAGATGCTGTGATGATGAATAAAACCAATTAATTATAATAATCCTGGTTAATGTACAGCTCTTTCCCAAACCGCTATTTGTTATTCTTCTTATGCTAATACTCCTCACAATATTATATAGTTATGGTGATTCAAAGTATGGAGTGGTTAACACAGGAATGAACAATCAAAATTTTAAATTATCAATTGACAGTTTTATATTCAAAGTCACCTGTGAAATTTTAAACATCTAGTTTCAAACAATTGACCATTTGTTTATCCCAGGAATTAAAATACTGAGGAATGCAAATGCCCTCGATAAGAATCATTCTATGAGAATGGCTAAGATCAAAAATTCAGGTGACAGCAAATGCTGGCGAGGATCGGAGAAAGAGGAACACTCCTCCATTGTTGGTGGGGTTGCAGACTGGTACAACCATTCTGGAAATCAGTCTGGAGGTTCCTCAGAAAATTGGACATTGAACTGCCTGAGGATCCAGCTATACCTCTCTTGGGCATATACCCAAAAGATGCCCCAACATATAAAAAAAAGACACGTGCTCCACTATGTTCATCGCAGCCTTATTTATAATAGCCAGAAGCTGGAAAGAACCCAGATTCCCTTCAACAGAGGAATGGATACAGAAAATGTGGTACATCTACACAATGGAATATTACTCAGCTATCAAAAACAACGACTTTATGAAATTGTAGGCAAATGGTTGGAACTGGAAAATATCATCCTGAGTGAGCTAACCCAATCACAGAAAGACATACATGGTATGCACTCATTGATAAGTGGCTATTAGCCCAAATGCTTGAATTACCCTAGATGCCTAGAACAAATGAAACTCAAGACGGATGATCAAAATGAAGGCTTCACTCCTTCTTTAAAAAGGGGAACAAGAATACCCTTGGCAGGGAAGAGAGAGGCAAAGATTAAAACAGAGATGAAGGGACACCTATTCAGAGCCTGCCCCACATGTGGCCCATATATATACAGCCACCCAATTAGACAAGATGGATGAAGCAAAGAAGTGCAGAAGTGTAGATCGCTCCTGAGAGACACAGCCAGAATACAGCAAATACAGAGGCGAATGCCAGCAGCAAACCACCGAACTGAGAATAGGACCCCCATTGAAGGAATCAGAGAAAGAACTGGAAGAGCTTGAAGGGGCTCTGAGACCCCATATGTACAACAATGCCAAGCAACCAGAGCTTCCAGGGACTAAGCCACTACCTAAAGACTATACATGGACTGACCCTGGACTCTGACCTCATAGGTAGCAATGAATATCCTAGTAAGAGCACCAGTGGAAGGGGAAGCCCTGGGTCCTGCTAAGACTGAACCCCAGTGAACTAGACTGTCGGGGGAGGCGGCAATGGGGGAGGGTGGGGGAGGGTGGGGAGGAACACCCATAAGGAAAGGGAGGGGGAGGAGGATGTTTGCCCGGAAACCGGGAAAGGGAATAACACTTAAAATGTATATAAGAAATATTCAAGTTAATAAAAAAAAAAAAAAAGAATCATTCTATGAGGCCAGTTCTCTGTAGGTTTCAAAGCCGGTTGAACATATGAGAAGGAAGTGACAGAGTAGAATCTCTTATGAATGCATATACAAAACCAAATTGAATCAGCAGGATATGAGAAGGGGTCTATGCCATGAAGCACTGAGGTTTACCCAAGGCAAGCACGATTGCTTAAACACATAAATGAATCCAGGTAACATGACTTAGTTTTAAAAAAGGAAAGAAGGCACGATCTTCTCAATAGACATAGAACAGTCTGACAAAACACAAAACGCTTTCATGATTTAGCAACAGAAGGGACAAAAACAATTCAGCGAAACATCATAGGAAGAAACCACATTATGACAAAAAAACAGCAACAAAACCATCTTAGCAAATGGCATATTGTGCTGTGAAAGAGGGAAAATAGCTCCCAGTAAGATCAGAACAAGGAAGGGAGGCTCACAACTAAGTGCAACATTGCACAGAGAGTTATAGATATGATGCTTTAGAAAGGAAGGAGTAAAATTATCTCTGAGAGCTGCACTAGTCTCTCTCTCTCTCTCTCTCTCTCTCTCTCTCTCTCTCTCTCTCTTCCCCTCTCTCTCTCTCTCTCTTTCACACACACATACACACACACGCATACACACAAATAGTCACACATACTGATATTGTAGTTAGTGAGTCCTTTAACACTGTAGTAAAAAAAAAAAAAAAAGCAATGTAAGAACACATTTATAGCCCTGAGGAGCGACTTCAGGCCCGAGACCAGAGGTAAGAACAACTTTTCTGCTCCAAGCGACCTGCCTGGTGAACTCAGGACACATACCCACAGGGACAGCTGAAAGCCAGTGGACAGGAACGACTACACGCCTGAAAGCAGAACACTCTGCTCCCATAACTGGCTGATAGAAAACAGGAAAACAGGTCTACAGCACTTCTGATACACAGGCCTACAGGATGATCAAGTCACTGTCAGAAATAGCAGAACAAGGTAACACCAGAGACAGCCCGATGGTGAGAGGCAAGCACAGGAACCCAAGCAACAGAAACCAAGACTACATGGCATCATCACAACCCAATTCTCCCACCAAAGCAAACACTGAATATCCAAACACACCAGAAGAGCAATATTTAGATTTAAAATCACATTTGATTGTGATGATGGAG
Organism: Rattus rattus; assembly: GCF_011064425.1. Lineage (NCBI taxonomy): Eukaryota > Metazoa > Chordata > Mammalia > Rodentia > Muridae > Rattus > Rattus rattus. The sequence continues at coordinate 70,601,833 of NC_046161.1, read as the reverse complement.
TACTTTAAGAAAGACATAAAAACTCCCTTAGAGAAATGCAGGAAAACACAAGTAAACAAGTAGAACCCCTTAGAGAGGAAACACAAAAATCCTTGAAAGAATTACAGGAAAACACAATCAAACAGGTGAACAAGTTGAAAATGAAAATAGAAACAATAAAGAAAGCACAAAGGGAGACAACACTGGATATGGAAAACCAAAGGAAGAGACAAGGAGCCGTATATACAAGCATCACCAACAGAATACAAGAGATAGAAGAGAGAATCCCAGGACCAGAAGATTCCATAGAAATCACCGACACAACTGTCAGAGATAATGGAAAATGGAAAAAGCTACTGATCCAAAACATACAGGAAATCCAGGACACAATGAGAAGATCAACCCTAAGGATAATAGCTATAAAACAGAGTGAAGACTCCCAACTCAAAGGACCAGTAAATATCTTCAACAAAATCATAGAAGAAAACTTCCCTAACCTAAGGAAAGAGATGCCCATAAACATATAAGAAGCCTACAAACTGCAAATAGATTGGAGCAGAAAAGAAACTCCTCCTTTCACATAATAGTCAAAACACTAAATGCACAAAATAAAGAAAGAATATTAAAAGCAGTAAGGGAAAAAGGTCAAGTAACATATAAAGGCAGACCTATCAGAATTACACCAGACTTCTCACCAGAGACTATGAAAGCCAGAAGATCCTGTACAGATGTCATACAGACCCTAAGAGAACACAAATGCCAGCCCAGGTTACTGTATCCACCAAAACTCTCAATTAACATAGATGGAGAAACCAAGATATTCCATGAAAAAACCAAATTTACACAATATCTTTCTACAAATCCAGCCCTACAAAGGATAATAAATGTTAAAGCCCAACACAAGGAGGCAAGCTACACCCTAGAAAAAGCAAGAAACTAATTGTTTTGTGACAAAACAAAGAGAAGACAAGTGCACAAACATAATCTCACCTCCAAATATGAAGATAACAGGAAGCAACAATCACTATTCCTTAATATCTCTTAACATCAGTAGACTCAATTCCCCAATAAAAAGACACAGATTAACAAACTGGTTAGGTAATGAGGACCCAGCATTTTGCTGCCTACAGGAAACACACCTCAGAGACAAAGACAGACACAACCTCAGAGTGAAAGGCTGGGAAACAACTTTCCAAGCAAATGGTCTGAAGAAGCAAGCTGGAGTAGCCATTCTAATATCAAATAAAATCAATTTCCAACTAAAAGTCATCAAAAAAGATAAGGAAGGACACTTCATATTCATCAAAGGAAAAATCCACCAAGATGAACTCTCAATCCTAAATATCTATGCCCCAAATACAAGGGCACCTATATACATAAAAGAAACCTTACTAAAGTTCAAAGCAAATATTGCACCTCACACAATAATAGTAGGAGATTTCAACACCCCACTCTCATGACTGGACAGATCATGGAAACAAAAATTAAACAGAGACATAGACAGACTAACAGAAATTATGAACCAAATGGACTTAACAGATATATGTATAGACCGTTCTATCTTAAAACAAAAGGATACACCTTCTTCCCACCACCTCACGGTACTTTCTCCAAAACTGACCATATAATTGGTCACAAAACAGGCTTCAACAGATACAGAAAGATAGAAACTTGATCGAACTGGAAAATATCATCCTGAGTGAGGTAACCCAATCACAGAAAAACACACATGGTATGCACGCATTGATAAGTGGATATTAGCCCAAATGCTTGAATTACCCTACATGCACAGAACACATGAAACTCAAGAAGGATGACCAAAATGTGAATGCTTCACTCCTTCTTTAAAAGAGGAACAAGAATACCCTTGGAAGAGAATAGGGAGGCAAAGTTTAGAACAGAGGCAGAAGGAACACCCATTCAGAGCCTGCCCCACATGTGGCCCATACATATACAGCCACCCAATTAGACAAGATGGATGAAGCAAAGAAGTGCAGGCCGACAGGAACCGGATTTAGATCTCTCCTGAGAGACACAGCCAGAATGCGGCAAGTACATAGGCGAATGCCAGCAGCAAACCACTGAACTGAGAATGAGACCTCCGTTGAAGGAATCAGATAAAGGACTGAAAGAGCTGAAGGGGCTTGAGACCTCATATGACCAACAATGCCAAGCAACCAGAGCTTCCAGGGACTAAGCCACTACCCAAAGACTAAATGTGGACTGACCCTGGGTAGCAATGAATAGCCTAGTAAGGGCACCAGTGGAAGGTGAAGCCCTTGGTCCTGCCAAGACTGGACCCCTGGTGAACGGGATTCTTGAGGGGGAGGGCAGTAATGGGGGGAGGATGGGGAGGGGAACACCCATATAGAAGAGGAGGGAGCAGGGTTAGGGGGATGTTGGCCTGGAAACTGGGAAAGGGAATAACATTTGAAATGTAAGTAAGAATTACTCAATTTAATAAAGACGAAAAAAAGAACACATTTATATTTCTGTACATTAGAAATGAAAAATAGGAAAATAAAAATAAGGAAATTACAATAGCATTTGAAAGAATAAGGGTTATAGGACTAAATTCGGATGAAAATGTATTTCAATGTAAATGATATGAAATATGAGAGACATTAATTTTAAAAGTCCTAACTAAGTTGAAAGAAATCCCAGTGCGTAGATAAGAAGAATTGAAATGGCCATATGCTGTAAAATAGTCTCCAATGGTCCTACCAAAGCTCCAAATACATTTTTTTAAAAGCATAGACTAATAGAACCTAAATACTCTATGAAAATTTAAAGACTCATTAATAGACAAAACAATGTTAGAAACGAATCGGAACTGGCAGAGTCACACTTAAATAATCATAAAAATATGTGACAAAGATACCGTACGTTAAAGGTTGCAACAATTGACATGAGGATGGGCATGGACTAGCGTGGAGATGACAGACCTTACCCATGCGTCTATGTTTAATTGATTTTAGCAGGGCTACCCACATCCTTCAGTGGGAGATGCAAAGATTTTTGATAAAATGATATTGAATAACTTGATATCTAAACAAGTGAGTTTTGATCCAACCACAAAACACATACAAAAAAATGGATCCAGAATAGATCAACTATCCAAAAACTCTATAAAACTTTTAGAATTAAAGATCTGCAATTATTTATGACAATAAAGTAGGCAATGATTTTAATTATGAGAAAAAAGCAAACACGCCTTTTAAAAAGTGAATTAATTGTACATCAAGTGATATTATAAAGCATTCAGAGAGATGACTATACAGTGGGAAAATATTTGAAAATTACTTATTTGATAAGGACAATAATTAATTAATGAGTGTCTTGTCTGCACGCGTAGTGCCCATGGAGTCCAGATCTGATCCCCTTCAATTGGAGTTTCAAATGGTTATGAGCCACCATATAGATCCTAGGAATCGAACTCAGATCCCCTGGAAGAGCATCCAGTGATATCGACAGATGGCATCTCTCCAAACACTTAGAATCACCACATAAATTAGGAGTTGTATTACTATCAAGCAGGGGAGATAATACCATGGGCCGAGTGCTTTCTAGGAAAGCCTAGCGACATGAGTTTGTATCCCCAGCACCAACGGGGAAGAAGCCAGGTATAGTGACACATGCCTGCAATTCTAGTACTCTGGGACTGAGATGGGTGATCCTGGGGACTTCCTGGAAAGCCAGGACAGTCAAGATTATAGTCCCATGTACAGTGCAAAGGACAGGGGAAGAGCTGGCTCTGCAAAAAGGAAGTGAATTCATAGAAAAGCAAATCAAACAGAGCGATTCCCAACTCTATAAACAGAAACAGACATTATCACATGCACATTCAGGAATTTCTACAATGCTCACATGAACCAATGCGATATGTGTATATAATTGTGATGAAATATTTATATTTTGAAAAATAAATTTTTATCTGCATTAAAACTAACACCTGATCAACAAATAACAAGTGGAAAAGACTGCCTCAAAAGCAAGAAATATGAATTAGACAACATCCTTGTCCTTGTTTATAAACCTAGAGTGCTATGAAAACTAAATATTTTTGTCCCAGAGAATCCAGGTTAGACTGATTTAGTGGAGATATCAACTTGAAGAATAAAACTCTTTCCCCACATTTCTCCATTAAAACAGGCTAGAAAAATGGCTCAGTGAATAATAACACTTGCTGATCTTGGAGAGAACCTGGGTTTGGTTCCCAGCAACCATATGGAAACTCATAACTGCCTGCAACTCCAATCCCAAGGGACACCAGGGTATTTTATGCATTTGTGTACAGACTTACTTGTGGGCAAAATACCAATGCCCATAAATAAAATAAATTAATATTCAAAAATAATATAAAATGTAAGACTATTAAAACATACAAAATTACATGATTTTATAGTTGTATTTGGTAAGAGTAAGATTTATTATTTTTACTATAAATATAAGTAATTGTGCAGTAATATTTTGTTTCTATACTATGGAATGAGAATGTGTAACAGTGGAATGTAGCGTGAAATTGGTCCTTACAAATCTGGTCCAGGACTCAAAACTTTTTTGCATCCTACCCTTAAGCAAATGACTCAAGCTTTCTGTATCCCAGTTTCTGTGTAAATTTGAATAATTCACAAACTTTTGTTTATCAGTTACTCTTCTATTTCTGCGATAAGACACCACGAGCAGGAAACTTACAGGAGAGTTTATTGGAGGAGTCCATGACCATCATTTCGGAGAGCACAGCAGGCAGGCAGGCGTGACCCTGGAGGGGGAGCTGAGAGTTTATATCCTGATCCACAAGCGTGAGGTAGAAAAAGCTAACCTGAATGGCATGGGCCTCTGAAACTTTGAAGCCTGTCCTAGTGGTAGACCTTCTCCAAAAAGACTGTGTCTCCTAATTCTTCCCAACGCCACCAACTCAGTGCTACAAACTGTGTATTCAAATACACTGTGTACACCTCTCAATTTGAGTCACGAAGGTCGATTTTGTGGATATACATAAAGTTGTTGGCACAGCTTTGGCCTATGCAATCATGGATCTCCGTCTGGCACCAGCTGCCTCACACATAGTCAGAAGCAGAATATGGCACACATGCCTCCTCCAGATGGCCTTCTTGGCATCGTTTTGGAGGACTAGATGTCTCTTCTACTTATGAATTTAAACCTTCTTGGGTATATCCATACCTAAACGTCTTTGCTCTACTGATTCGAAATTCTCATATGCGTTTTTCTACAACAAAGCTTGATAAACCAGATAAAACATCCACATCGGCTCAAGCCAGGTTAGAGATGTAGTGAAATATTTATATCAAAATAGTCTACAATGCAGAATAAGAGGCAAAGGGGACCATAGCACCTTCTCAGAGATGATACAGTATCAAAAGGGTTCGGACGACTTGGTTGCAAAATTCAAAAAGACCATCATGGAAATGAGATGGAAAGGTTTCCTTCAAGCTGTGTAGCCTTTGTGATGCCTAAAGTTGCTGTGCAAGCTTCTGTGGAAGAAAACCAGTCAGATGTCTTTTCCCTTTTTGGACTTTGCAACTTGCAACAACAATTTGTCAGGCAAATGCGCTTACTGATGTATTAGTGGCAGGAACGTTGAGAAACTAATCTACTGATTTCTTATTACTCAGAGGCCCACTCTATAAGAGTAAGTTAACCTAATGCTGTAGACCTGGTCAAAGGTTGGGGAGGCCAGAGACACTAGTAATAAATCCACTACTTTTATTTCCTAAATGGATCTGTTGTCAAACTGTCTCCACTTTATATTAATAACCGTAGACTGGCACAGTCTTCAACCTTCACCAAAGAAGCTTCTATCTGCAGTTACCTGAAATTAATATAGGAACTCATAGTGAAAATGCTGAGGGCATATGACTGTTATGTATTCAGCAATACTTGGGTATATCACCCCCTCCAATACTCAGTGAGCATAATGGAAAGAGTGGAAAAAAAGATAAAAGATAAAAATACAAAAGATAGGGAGAAAACTATGAGATGCTGTCTTTTGAACACGACATGATGGTCATGGCACTTACAAACTCATAATAGCCTGCATAGGATTTGCACAAGACTGACATCATAAAAACATTGAGTCAAAGATAGAAGAGGAGTGGATGGGACCCCACTGGACCCAGTGGAGTTAATGGGAACTGAGCGCTGCTGGGAGAAAAGGCACTGTCTTCTGTGATGGGGAGAGGTTCATGCTTCAGTAGATAGCTACAAGTTTTTATTCATATCAATGACCCTAGTTAAACCAAAATGCAAAGGTAAAAATAAAACATGAAATTTGGATAGGAACTGTGTGTGTGTGTGTGTGTGTGTGTGTGTGTGTGTGTGTGTAATGATGAAAAATCTGCTAATGGAAAAGAGGTTAACTCCATAGTTTTGGCTGTGGAGACTAACTGGAGTTGGGTAATAAAACTATATAATAGTCAAAATAGATTAACCTTTTTAAAAGGAATAGCAGAGAATAGAAAGATAGAGGTAGAGAGGACATGTGTCGTAGTAAATTGTGGAAGGTGACCCTCACTATTTATGGCTGAGTCTTCTCTTGTCTGAAGTTATTCTTTTGTAATAGACTCCCAATGTAACAGTTGATCAAGAGCACTGATCTCCTCTTTTGTAGACTCCCAGAACCTAATAACTCTGAACTTTTCAAAGGGATTTAGCTCATGGGTATGTTGTAAGAAAATGTATGCTTGAGAAGCTCTCAGGAATGTCATGCATGCTGTCAGTGACGTCATTGCTGACAGTGGTCAGTCTCATTCCAACAGAGAAGGGAAGCAAACACACTTCAAGTAGCAAGGAGGCAAACATCTCTTTGCTCCCGTCCTCAAAATCTCATTTCATAGAAACAGAAAAGAGAACAGTGGTTTTAAAGATTGGAAAGGGTAGGGGTAGGAAAGAGAGGGAAGAGTCTGGCTAACATGCACTGTCTCAGTTATGTTTATTTCATTGTGTCTAGACGAATTGGTTTTAAATATACTTACCACAAAGAGATGATAGGTGTTAGGGGCTGAAAATGCTAATTATCCAGCTTTGATCGTTACATTTTGTACACATTTATTGAAATAGCATCCTGTACTGCATAAATATGTAGTTACTAGGTGTCTGATAAACAGTTTTAATGTACAGTTACACTTAGAGATGAACTTCAGTCATCTTATTATCTGCGTGGTAGGAGTCTATACTCATACTTACACTTTCCAATTTCACCCAACGCTAGTCAGATCCCACAGTCACAGCCTCTTTGCCCACAGCAGAGCTTTGCTGGTGCCCCCCCCCCTTCTGTCTCTCCCAGGCAATCCCTACACTCTTCCCAGTGAAGATTTCAAAGCCCATCTTGCTTCCTTTCACCATTTTGCCTGTGGTTTTCCGATTTCCTCTGCTTGAAATCCTCCCCCTTTAGTGACTGGGTGACCCCTCTTTGTCCTTAAGGAGTCAGCTGAAGGGATGTTCCAGTAACAAAGCAATCCACCCCGGTTTCTGTTGCTGACAAATATATGACCCCATGGTATTGTGTGCCTTTTCCTTTCCTCAATAATGCAGGGAGTTGAAAAAATCTAAACCTCATTCATCCACCAGAAGATAGACTGATTATTGAGGGTCATCTTACGTTTATTTATGGCCTTAGTTTCTAGATAAACTACTGGAAAGAGGATAAATACTCAGAATCATTTATTGAAATCAATTCACAAAGTTATGGTAGGCCTAGAAAAGGAAGACAAAATGACTTCATACTATCAATAAGAAAATAGCAAGTGGCATGGAAAACATTTTCTGATGTCATTAAGAAAGCCACGTAAAACCATTAAGAACTAATCAAAAGCTGGTTTTGTCTGTGATTTATTTTACTCACTGTCACTAATCTTTAATATATTCAAGTTACTAGGAGGCTCAAAGGTGTCTAATAAAGTTATTCAGAACAGTAAAAGATGTATTTCACTTTTGTCAAGAGTATTAATGCAAAAATTTATATCTATAACAAATAATATTTGTGCTGGGAAATCATAAAATTTACAGTTTTAGACCAAAAGCAATACAATAATACATTTAAAAATTTTAACAAGTGGATTTGGATTACTTTCAAAAATAAGACATTGTTTTAAAAAATGTTAACTAATTTAGAGGATGTAATGTAGCAACTTTAAGATCAGAAATAATGTGTCCTGATGCTGGGTTGACACCTTCCCTTGTATACAGCAGGAAGATTGCAAAGTGAATGGTTACCTGAGAAAACTAGAAAAGGTGTTAGCAGGTATAAAAAATAGGGACCGGTCAGAAAGAAAGACCGATATATTCATCCTCTCTCCTGTGCTTACAGAAATGGAAAGCATATTATAAGAGGGATGTTTCGGTGGAATTTTTACAGCATGAGAGTACCGCAGGCTTTGAGGAAAGCATCTGATAAAGCACAGAGAAGGGGAAATGGAATGTTCGTTCCTAGGCTGGAGATAAATCTAGGCTTGTTACGACCAAAGGCAGACATTGAAGGAACGTCGTAAAGATATTCTCATTTCTCCCCACTGACAACTGTAACACGCAGGCATGATTAATCACAGCAGAAGACTTGAAAGGGGGAAGACAAAGTGTAGATAGGTTAAATGCCCTACAACGACAGCTAATGACAGTGACAGAGAAATAGCAGATGGAGCCCGTGTTTATAGATCACCAATAGCAAGGAATCTCCAGACACTGAGAAGTGTAAATCTAATCAAAGGAGCAACAAGCCTTCTCAGTTGAAATGGATAGTGTAGGGAGGAGAAGATCAAATATTTATAAGTTACAGAAAGACAACAGCTTTCAATAGGTACCAGATTTGTATGAAGTCCACAGAAGGTCTGCCCCCGCTTCCACAGGGCACAACAGTTCTGGAGGAATGGATGTTTATTTGAATGGTGACATTAGCATTTAAGTAATCTTAAGACACCAACACAATTAAATTTATACGTGAACACAGAATTGTTTCATTAGTTCTTTGAGAATTTTGTACTCATTTTGATCTATCCACTCCCTCTTCCCACTTTTCTAAGATCAACCTTGCCTTCCTTACTACTCAACGTTGTGTTCTTGTTACTTTTTATTCCATCAAGGCTAATTTGATCTCAGATATTATTGGATGCAGTGGCCTTCACAGGAGGGTGGGAGATTTAACCAGAGGCTATACTCTTAGAAAACAGTCCCCAACTCTCCCAGGAGCTAACAGTTGCCAATAGATCACCAACAAGGACAGATACTTTGTACCCAGCTCCCCTCTGCAGGCTGAGGTTTGTTCTGGCTTAGACTTGCACAGGTCGTGAACATGCTGTCACAACCTCCTTGAGTTCACATGGGCAGCTTCCCTACTGTGTCCAGAAGACGCTGATTCCTAGCAATCATCTATTACCTCAGACTCTAAGGCTCTTTCAGGTCCCTCTTCCCAAAATGATCCCTGAGCTGTGGCAGGAGGGCTTGTGCTGTGTGTTCCTTTTAGGGCTAAACATCACGTAGCCTCTTATTCCCTGCACCTTGGCTAGTTTTGAGTCTCCACAGTAACCATCATCTACTGCAAACAGAGTCTCCTCTGGTGCGGGTTGAGAGATACATTAATTAATTTATTGCTGTAATAAGTCATTAGGAGTCGGTTTAATACTATAGCCACTTAGCGGAATAGTAGGTTCCTCTTAGATTAGTTACATTTGCCCTTGAAAGTGCAAATCCCTATTAAGTACAGCCTTCAATTAAAAGTGATCCTCTCCTCATTTTTGATAAGGAGTGGCAGGCAATGCCTTAACAATTCAGCCATTGCCAACTTGGCACATGATAAATACTGCGATGCTATATTAAATATTAAAATATTTGGATGGGATGAATTTCGCATAGACCTGTCTGAGGCTAGAGTGGCTTATGATTACTTTTAGATTTGCATTACAAAGGCAAGTGAAGAAACGGATCTTCTGTTAACCATGCGTTGACCTTCCGGCCACATTCACAGGCTTATGCATGCCAGGATAGTATGGAAATTGCATGTTAAACAGAAGAAAAGTGGTAGGAGAAGAACACGTGATTCACAAAGGAACAGGTTAAGGTAATTGTCTTTTCTCCCCTCCTTTCCAGTCCCACTTTTATTTTCCAGCTTCATCTCTCTGTCCCTCAGCCCTGGGGAAGGCTGTGGACTGCAAGCCAAGTGCTGGAATGAAGAGTGATAGAGCTGGAGCTGAGGTCAAGGAGGATCTCTGCTCCAGAATCATTGCTGCAACCTCCCCTGCCATTTCCCTAGCTCTTCAGCAGCTTCTGGTGCAAATCCCCTGCAAAGACACCGAAGCGGCAGCCCGAAGTTGCCGGGCGCAGGGCTCTGGAGGCATTGGCTCAGGAACTTTTCACGTCATTCCCGGCTCCAGAGCCCCTTGTCGCGGCGGCGCAGCCTTTCCCACCGCGGATCCCCGGTGCTCATGGGGCAGGCGGAGACAAGCTTGCAGCACTGAGCCGAACCGGACCAGTCCGTGATGTCCAGCACCAAATTGGAGGATTCCCTCCCTCGTCGCAACTGGTCATCTGCTTCGGAGCTGAATGAAACTCAAGAGCCGTTTTTAAACCCCACAGACTATGACGACGAGGAATTCCTGCGGTACCTGTGGAGGGAATACCTACACCCGAAAGAATATGAGTGGGTCCTGATCGCAGGGTATATCATCGTGTTCGTCGTGGCTCTCATCGGGAACGTCCTGGGTGAGTCTGGTCGCGGGCAGCCCTCCAGAAGGGTTGTCACCTCCCCTCTGCCCAGGCTGCAAGGCTGGGAGACCCCTCCCTTCTCCTGGGGTGCAAACAAAGAGGTCGTTGCTCTTGGGGGAGGTTTCTAATAATTTTTTTTTAAGTTTTCTGATTTTACAAACTAGGGGGGATCTCTAGAATAATAATTCTGTTTGTCTTCCGAGAAAAGAGGGAAACTGTTTCTGTTTGAGAACCTAGAATACAGGCGCAAGGAGAGGGACAAGGACCTCCAGGTGGATTTGCTGAGTGTAGGGGAATCTGTAATGCTTTTGTGCAGGCTGGGTGGGTTTACTGGGGAGGGCTTGCACCCGCGGAAACTGATGAAGTCATAAGGCCTTCATGAGCTCGGTGTCATGTCCTTTAGCAAGGAGGTTTAGGCTCGGGTCAAGAAGTGGTAATGAAGGGGCAGAGTGGAGACAGAGGCAGAGGCTGAGGCAGACAGGAGCGCGCTCAGTTGCAAGAGCAGAATTAAACAGAAGCGGTGCCTGGAGCAGCCAGAGGAAGGAGGAGCATCCTAGGAAAGTACCCCGGAGCTCACTCTCACCACCCATTCAAGCATTCATGCATGCATTCATTCATTCATTCAACCAATGCATACCCCCCGCACAAGTGGTTGTTACCAGTTTCAGAAAATATTTGTACCAACTGATTCTTGTTCTGGTCAGAGTCTGCCTTGGTCTGTGAGAACACAGGTTCTCTTGCTCGCTCATTACCATTCTCCTCATCACAATGTCTGAGGGATCAAGTGAGGGGTAAGGAAACTCTAGGGACCGCGGTGATGGATTCATTAGGACAGAACTGGAATCGCTTTCAAGACAAGGAGCTTCCCCAGTGAGCTACGACTTAAATTGTGAATGGAAGGAGCCTACACCTTGATGAATGGAGAGCAGGAGGCTTTTTGGATGCAGAGGGCACTGTGGAGGAAGTCTGTTGGAAATGACAGGAGGAGGCAGGCAGCTCGGAGACAGTGCTAGCTCCCCAATAGAAAGGGGGAGAGGTGAGTGAAACGGAGTAGGCTGGGAAGCTGGGAAGTAAAAAACCAAGATCGTTAACTGCAATGAAGGACTGTAAGGAACTCACCGGGCTATCACTCACAACCTGGCTTTTCCCTTCTCTTCTTACTCACAGTGTGGATAAGCTGACGGTTCCTGACCGAGAGGGACTCATTAGGGAGAATATTAGTCATGAGACAAGAAATCTCCCAGAACTTTAGCTTGCCCTTTATTATTTTGGGATATTTTACTTCTTTTGATTTGTTTTAAGATTAAAAATAAAGGCAATCTTCTTAGGCTACAATGAAAGTGAAGGGACATGTGAGTGGAGATGATTCAGCCTCTTGCTAGAAGAAGTCTTTTAATGGTCTATCTTCTGGTTCCCACCTTGCCATCTACGGAGTCCCAGGCTATGCACAGAGCACTGAGCACAGAGAGCACAGAAACGAGCACACGCAGCCCTTGCTGCCTGTGGCGCATACTTATTGCTAAGTGAGTGGTAGAAATGGAACAGACACTGAGCCTCTACTCTTGCAAGACCACTCGACACATGCTCTCTTGCTTAAATCTTAAAAAGAACTACACCGAAAGAAAAAAACAATAGCGTATTAGAGGACATGATTCATATTCAGCCTCATTTTTTTTTCCTGACCTGAGATCCAGAATACTCAAGTGTAATTCTACTCGAGAGCTAGAAAGCTGGTAGGCAATGGACCCTCTGTTCTGGGTTGTCTGCAAAAAGCTTCCTTTTCTCCTCTGCATCTATGCACACTGCCAGGAAGGTACCACTATGCTTCTCTTCGCCAAAAGCAACAACAACAACAACAAAAAATAACAACAACACACGCAACTGTCTGAAAAGGATATTTCTGCTTTAAAATTCAAGAAAGGTGTTTTTGGGTTTTTTTTGGGATTTTTTTTGGTTTGTTTTTGTTTGTTTTTTTGAACAAATAGTTATACACCTTCACCATTTCCTTCCCAGTTTTATTTCAGGCTTAATCTTTGTGAGAAATGTGTTCTTCTTGGATGTTATTCCTGCTTTGTGGCATAGACCTTACGTTGCAGAGTCTTTGCGGCCTGATTACATAGCTCAGACATATAAATTTGCTGGTGGGGGGCAGGGGGAGAGAAACATCACTGAGGCTACTTCATGGTGTCCATGAAGACCGTACTGTCAACAGCTTCAAGCCTTGAAACACTTCCATTCAGCATAAAAGAAAGATTTACCCAAGGAACTCACTCTGTAGACACTGACAGCTATTTCCCCAGGGAGTGAATTACATCTGAATAACATTGAAATCTCCTCTGGGGGAACTGAAGCTCCTACACTACTGACATAGTTCCTGAAAGTTGGAGAGGTTCGGGTTTGACATTTAAACAAATGAGCACTGCCATTGCTTACAGTCTTCTTGATCTCTGATGTCACTGTCAAGCCTACAAAATGGATTGGAACAAGGATTACCTTTATGCTCCGTGGTACAAATAGCTCTACTTAGAGTGTCAGGAGAAGTGACATTACTCCTGAGGCATAAACAAAGGGATAGCACTCACGTGAAGGGAGCATAACACAGTGCAGGCAGCGGGTGTAATTACTGACCCTCAGGTCCATACAACATGTACACTTTCATGTAACTGACTACTAGAAAAGTATCAGCCCTGTTGAACTTACAAATGCAATGCCATTAGCTAGAAGTCCATTCTCTGACAATGTTCTTTTGCAAAATGATATAGAAGAATACCGTCTAAGCAGAAAAGCCAAGTCTTGATCATTCGGCCTCTCCTTTTTCATCCTGACAATCTCTCGCCGACATTATGTCCCCACTTCATTATAAGGACGCTCCTTGCAGAGATAGAAAGCAGTTTCCTGGAAACAAATGACAAAGTCATTCACAAAAAGGTACAATTACTGTAAATGGGAGTTGATGAGTGTTTGTGTTCCAGCGGAAAGTCATATGCATGTCTAATTATGGAACTTTAAGTCCTAGGAAGCAGTAGGTGGTAAGGTTCTATATCTTATAACCAAGTTCACTCATCTACATATTTAACTGATATGTTTTGGGCAATATCATATCTACAAAATGGATGTGCATAAGAAGAAAAAGTCTTTAGAACACTAAAATAAATAAATTACTGTAATCTTTGGCCATTATTCCTAGAGAAAAAAAATGGACAGAAAGATGTTTTTATTCATTCAAATATTTAATCCCTACGAAAATGTCCAATTCTCTGCCACATTTATCCCATACTGAAAGATATTCTTTCACTTGGGAAATTTCAGATCCCCTCCCTATCATTGCCTCAATATAGAAAGAGCAAAGCATTCCAACAATGAATAGTCGCCTAGATATGCTTCCTGCTGTTTGTGTGTCCATTCTGAACTCTCAGAGTCAATTCCCTGTTCTAATTATAAACTGAAGCTTGTACTAGTTGCCTTATAAAAGTCATATCACAAATAGTATATAAATGCTTTCTCTTGATACAAGGGAGAACATGAAAATAATATCTTTAAAAAATAGTTATTTGTTGTCCCTTTCCTTCCACTGTTGAGGTCGGTAGCCATCGTCTGCTGCCATTTCCCATCTTGAACTACATGGTTCCTTCAGGCCTCTGTTCTCACCCTATTCCTCAACAGAGGGTTTTCCTAAGAGAAATGAGTAAAGTGGAGTTGGCCTCATTACCCTCCCTTTCCGTAGCAGATCCATCCACCCATCCCCTTCGTATTTTCTGCTTAACATTGTATTTCTGTTTCTCCATGAACGTTCTTCCTAATTTTTCGATTTTCCCTCACAGATTATGCTTGTCGCAGGGTATCTTGTCTGTCTGCTTCTTTGCTTGTTTATTGCAGTTGCTGTTGGTCATTTGGTCTAGCATTAACAATGTTCTAAGTAATTACTTATAATATGCTGAGTCAATAAAGTTATACTACATTGGCACTTAAGGATTTAACCAGTAAAAGTTAGGGCAAATTCTATTCATGAGATGGTAGACATATATGTAATGTAGTTGTTTTCTATAATCGTTTTATATCCCAAAGTGACATCTCTACTCCCAGCCTCCCTGGCAGTTAGGTTGATACAATGTTATATTATTAGATGAGACCCAGTCCTCATGAGCAAGCTTGTGGCATATGTTGGTTAGAAAGAATCACAATACCTTTTCCCGAATTTACTCTTGTCCTACCATAGAAAATTTTAGGGTATGCATGTCAACCCTGAGGATCAAAAGTAGCAATTTAAAGCATATAATGTTTAATCTAAAAATCAAACACAACAGTTCAGCTTTCTGGTTCTTTTCCAAATGTTAGTGGGAGATAATAACTGATACAGTTGAAGAATTTTCAGCATCTAGAATTTTAGTTATGCTTGAAATTTTCCCATGCTAACACTCAAATGCACTGAGGTCTCACCAGGCTCTTAACATTCAAAACCATCATTGCTGATGGGCTTCCTCTGGTGAAAGGGACGCCTACTATTGCTTGCTTCAGCATCCTTGAGCTCCCTGCTCAGCTAGGGGTACTAGCTTTGGTAAGTAATGACTTATTAGGATTGATCAGTCAGTAACGTGTGACATGCATGATCAATGTGTTTATACCTTTCCTTTTCACACACTAAAAAAAGATGAAGACTGTTTATCGAATACAATAAACCAAGGCCCATTAACTCATACATGTTTAAACACCAACATACAATCAAATTATAATTTAGAAATTAATAAATGTTTAGCAAATGAGAAAAATGCAATTGTAACCAGTTTGAAAGTTGTTACACAGGAAGTGGCAGCACTAAGTCTCAAATATGGGTTTGTCGAGAGCCAGTGATCCATGTTCTAGTTCTTCAGACGTCCTCTCTATCATCTAAGCTTGACAGGAGAAGCACGGGTGAAGGGAGGGGGCAAGCAATGCTCCGCTGCCCTCTAGACGGTGTGCAGCACTGTCCTGGCATGTTGTCACTGTTTCTCTGATAGACTACACGTCCTCCGCTCCGAGAATGAGCTCATTTGATAAGCCAATCAAGGTCAGGATAGGGTTACATTATGAGAGAAAGTTTCAAGGTAAAATAGGTGCTGCCAAAAATGCTTTTGCCTGTTCTGGGGAGCTGACTCACTGCGAAAAATGTTAGATAATTTTGGCTAAGGATTTTTTATGTTATTGAAAGTATTATTGCTAGACATAACGTAAGACCAGAAACCACTTAAAACCTGATGTAATCTGGAGACCCTTTTCCTTTCTCTTGTTTTCAAACACAGTGACACATTTAAGATACTAGTATTTTGTTAAACACATTTTCATTATTAATTTGACTGTGTAGATTTGACAGATATTTTAATTTTCATTAAATTTCTCATCATTAGATCCTCATAATCTAGCTCCTCAGATTAAGTGTCTGTTTTGTTCTTTGATTCTCATTTACTTATCACTGTCACTGAGTCTTTGCTAGGGATTTTCTTTCAATAGTAAATGCCCAGAAATCAAGTTTAATATGTATAGGGTATTTATTCCTCTGGAAATCCTGCTACACTTTTGTCTTTGTTTCTCATTGGAGCACCTTTCTGAGGTGGGTCACATTTAATTTAAGATTCAAGATCTTGGAAGGCACTATGAAAGAGAAGCATGGCACACAGAAACATCCTGTAGGTGGTTGTTCAGAGTGAGAACAACTGCCCATCTCCTATCAATCATGAAGGCCAGATCAGGAGCACAGTGACCTTTTCCTAGTCCTCTGCTAAACCATCTTTGATACCTGAATTTGTCAGTACAGTGGGAACACATTCACATTCAATCAAAGTCAAAAACTTGTGAAAATAAGATGATCCTCACATCTCGCTTTAAAGCACGAAGTAACTATAAGGTCTTGAAAGACCAAAGTCTTTCTAGTCATAATTGTTTCTATAGGCAGATAGCATGAAGATTTTTGTCTTAGTTATTTTCCTGTTGCTATGAGAAAACACTATGACCAAGGCAACTTACAGAAGAAACAGTTCATCTGGGACTTTCAGCTTCAGAGGGTGAGTCCGTGACCACAGCAGGAAACATGGCGGCAGGCAGGCAGGCATGGCACTGGAGCAGTAGCTCTGAGCTTATATCCTGATCCAAAAGCAGGAGGCAGAGACGGGGAGGACTAACAGGAATGTTAGTTCTGTGCTAGAGAAACCTCAAATAATAACACATCTCCTCCAACAAGGTCCCTCCTCCTAATTCTTCCTAAGTTCCACCATGGAACACCAAGCATTCAAATTATCAGCCTATGGAGGCTGTCTTAGGGTTACCATTGCTGTGAATAGACACCACGAACAAAACTCTTATAAGGACATTTAATTGAGGTTGGCTCACAGGTTCAGTCCATTATCGTGGAGGCATGACAGTATCTTACAACTCCTGCTAAGAGAAGTTTCACTTCCAGGCAGCTAGGATGAGGCTGTAAAGCCCAAGCCCACAGTGGCACACCCACTCAACAAGGCCACACCCCCTGCAACAAGACCACACCTTCAAATAGTGCCACTCCCTGGGCTGGGCATATTCAAACCACCACATTCAACTCCCTGGCCCCCATAGGTTTGTTCAAACATAAGAGTCTATGGGGCCGTACCAAAACATAGCACAATGCAAAATACATTTAGTCCAAATTCAAAAGTTCCCATAGTCTATAGCTGTCTCAACAGTGTTGAAAGTACCAAGTTCAAAGTCTCTTCTGAGAGTTATTCAGTCACTTAACCATAATCCCCAAAGCGAGGCAGGAAACAATCTGAGCAAACTCCAAACTCTGCATCTCCATGTCTGATGTCCAATCTTCTGATCTCCAGCTCCTTCTCCATCATTGTTGACTACAACAAATGCCCTCTCCTGGGCTGGTTCCATGCCCTGTCAGCAGCTTTCTTCAGAATGTATCCCACAGCTATGGCATCTTTAACATCTTGGGGCCTCCAAGGCAAATTCAGTGTCACAGAAGCTTCTTGTTCCAATGTCATGGATCCACACATGATCTTCTAGAATCCTCCAAAGGGCTTGCATCACTTTTCCAGCTCTGCCCTTTGTAGCACTGTAGGCTCTGGTTGACTCCATTCTACTGCTGCTGCTGTTCCTGGTGATCATCATGGTACTGACATCTCTAATACATTGGGGTCTTCCGCTGCAACTAGGCTTTACCGATAGTCTCTCATAGGCTCTCTTCATGGTGCCAAGCCTAAGCTTCTTTACATGACCCCTTCATACCATTAAAGCCAATACCACCTGGGTGATATTACACATTACCAAGGACAGCTGCAGGATGAGGAACAACCTTGGCTATTTCTAGAACACAAGCTTCTTTGTGTTCTCAAAAAATCACTTCCCGGATTTCGTCTCAGTGATGCTGGTCTCTTCTTAATCACTGCTAATTTCTTTGTTCCAGCTAACCAGCATCAATTGTCGAAGTAGTCTCTTTTATTCTTGACTCTAAAGCCAGAGCCACTTGGTCTGTGCTGCCAAATTCTGCTGTTCACTGGAGCTGGAACATGGCCCCCTTGTTCTGTTATCAGCTTTCTGTTTTCCAACTCCCCTACTGCCTAAACCTGGTTGTCCTGGAACTTGGTCTATAGGTTGACCTTGAACTGCATGCTCTACCTCCTAGGTGTGCACCACAACACCTGGACTTAAGCTTTTCTTCACCTAGAACTTGCTCTAGTCCAAACTGGTCTTGAACTCAGAGATCTGGACTCCTGGGATAAAGGTGTATGCTACCATACCTGGACATAAATTTAGCTGGATGGAATCTTGACCCAAGGTTACTACTCCCTTAATTCAATTTAATACCCTTGAACACAGGATTCAGGTCCATTTGACTTTCTGGTGCCCCTTTAATACTTGAACCATATATTTTATATATTTTTTTTTCCTTTCTAAGCTTGCTACACTTGTTCAAAATGCTCTTTATGAGACTAAACCAGAGAACAAAGTCTCTCTCTACTGGGCTTTTCTGAGGCTTCTTCTGTCAATGCAATTCATATAAATCTCTTTACCTTAGCCTCAGGTAGACTCTTTAGACAATGGCAAAAAGCAGCCACATTCTTCACCAAAATATCACAAGAACAGTCTCTTGACCACATACTAAAATTCTTCTCCTCTGAAACCTCTAGAGCCAGGCTTTCCACAGTTCAAATCACCCTCAACACCAATGTCTTCAACATTCTTAGTAGGATGGCCCATTAAGTCCCCCAAAATCCACATTCTTCCAAACAAAAGCATGGTCAGACCTAACACAACAATACCCCTATCCCTGGTACCAACTTTTTAGTTAGGGTTTTACTGCTGTGAACAGACACCATAACCAAGGCAATTCTTATAAGGACAACATTTAATTGGAGTTGGCTCACAGGTTCAGTCCATTATCCATTAGATGGGAGCATGGCAGCATCCAGGCAGGCATGGTGCAGGCAGAGCTGAGAGTTCTACATCTTCATCTGAAGGCTGCTAAGACTCACTTCCAAGCAACTAGGGTGAGGGTTTTAAAGCCCAATCCCACTGTGGCACATCTACTCCAGGAAGGTCCACACCTTCAAATAGTGCCACTCTCTGGGCTAGGCGTCCTCAAACCATTACAGAGGCCACTCTTATTTAAAGCACTAAAGTAGTGTTTGGCCTGAATATCAATTCCCTGCCACAACAGCAAATGAGCCCTGAATTGTCCTCATCTCAGATCACATACACTTATTATTTCTTTTTTGGATTTTTAAAATTATGTGTGTGTGCTTTTGAGGGTTTATGTGCATCACAATGTGTGGGCAGGGCCTAAGAGACCAGAGGGGATGTTAAAAATCCTCTGGAGCTCAAGTAGCAGGCTCATGAGAAGCGTCATGTAAATGCTGGGAACTAGATCCCCATTCTAACCACAGATCAATTTCTTCAGACCTTTGTCTTGATAATTTAACAAATAATGTGGATCAGAAAGTCTGTTTTACCCAATACCTCATGGTCCAACTATTTACTCTGTTTTATACCACATCTACTGTGTTTCTATACCACCGCAACACCTGATATCTATGGTAACCAGCTTCCAGTACAGCTTTTAATATCTTTGCTTCCTGCTGTTCATACTTTGTCTCTTCAAAATTCACCTCATCTTTGTTGTTGTTTGGATGACACCAGCAAATAGGAAATGTGAGAGCACGCCGGATCCATGATTACATTTTAAATGATTAGAAGCTTGAGCTAGAAAGCATATTTTCTTCCTTGCATGCATATTTTTTTTCCTCTGAGGGAAGCCTACTCAGGGTATATCTGAACTCCTTCCACAATCCAGAGAGAAAATAAAAGACTGTTAACAACTTCTTCGTGTGTGAATTTGTCAGCAAGATCCCTCATTCCTGACAGGGGCCATTTGAGAGACTGTGACAGACCCTTGATCCAGTTGACTGACAATGACAGACTCAGAAAACAGAGTTGTCCATCCAAGCTCCACACCAATACCTGGCCCTCTGAAATTCAGAATACACTCTGGTTATCTTAGGCTATTAGGTTTTCAGGTAAGTTGATGTGTGTATCTTAAAGTATCCATGGTAGGATAAGAATAACTTGAAATTTTAAAAAAATACAGATTCTTTAACCAAAATATGGTGTGACAAAGTGACAAACATGCTCATAATTATTGGGCTTCCACTAACAGTATTATATTTTATCAACCTAGTTGCAAAGGAGGTTGGGAGACGTGCATCTCTCTCACAGAAAACGTATGATCCTAAATGGTGCTTTAATTTGCATAAAGTCAGAATAAGGGAAATGAGAGGAATTCAGTACCCAGCAGCATACCATTAAGATAAGCTGATCTACAGATATTATTAGTTTTATATCTCTAACAATAGAGCTAGCTAAAAATGTTGAGAAGTTTTATGCCAGTCACTGTACTAAACCTGAGAGGACAAAGAAAAAATGAGAAGGGCATGTACCCCAGAAGATACAGACATACAACTGTTTCACTATAATGTGGCAAGAGCTATGGTGGAGGAGTACACATAAAGTAACAGAAACATGTGAGAAGGTCATAAGCTCCTTTGTATGACTAGGTAGTGTCTTAGTGTTCTGTTGCTATGAAAAGACTTCATGCCTATGGCAAATCTTATAAAGAAAAACATTTGATTAGGAATGGCTTACAGTTCAGAGAAGCTTAGTCCATTATCACCACATCTGGAAGCAGGGAAGCAGAGACCGTGCTGGGGAAAACTGAGAGTTTTACATCTCGATTGACAGGCAGCAGAAGAAAGACTGTGGCATGCTGACCTGGCTTGAGGTTTTCAGACTTCACAGCCTACCTACCCCTTAGTGAGACACCTCCTCCAACAAAGCCACACCTCCACCAACAAGGCCACACCCCTGAGTAGTGCCACTCCCTACGGGCCTATGGGGGTCATTTTATTCAAAGAACCACAGGTAAAGACAGAAAGAAGATTCCTAACCTGAGTATTAATGAGTGAATTCAAGTGTCCTGGGTAACGAAAATTGGGTAAGGATATTCTAACCAGAGAAGAACAAAATATCAAAGAGACATGAACTACAAAAAGGATGTCACCAACTGGTAACGCTCAAGTAGCCACAGGTAAGGAAAGACTGGAGATAAGTCTGGGTTATGACGAGGCATGGATCATGAACAGCCTGTGCATCGGGCCTGAGATCCAGGAGTTTTAACGAATGTTTCTCTCTAGGTTGGCAACGCTATGTGCTTTAAAATTTCTGAAAGCATGAGTAGTTTTTTTTCTTTTCTTTTTGGAGCTGGGGACCGAACTCAGGGCCTTGCGCTAGCTAGGCAAGCACTCTACCACTGAGCTAAATCCCCAACCCCAAGCATGCGTAGTTTTAAAACTTTTGCTTTTCTTGGTTCATAGTAAAAACACAACAGTGATTAGCCCTGGAGTATCCCAAGCAGGCTCAGTGGGTAGAGGACGAGCCTAGTGACAGGCAGGAGAGAACTGGCTCCCACAAGTTGTCTCTTAGTCTCAGAGAGCACATGGGGACAAGCTCACAACCATATACAATACAGATACACATCTACATGGACACAAAAATAAATAACCAGGATATTCTTATACAATTGTAATGCCCTTCTCTAAATTGTCAGTGTCTTGAATTTCCCAAACTCAAGAGGATATTTTTAATTAGTACCAGTATTAATAAGTTGGCCTTTAAGAAAGTAGAAAACCAGAACTTGGTACCACACACTTGAGTCACGGAATATGGAGAAATCAAGCTGGGCCTGACCTAGAGAGTCATCCCTTCTGGATGGCTTTCATAGTGATGACAGGTGTAAGTCATGCTTCTTCAGGATAAAAATAATCAGTCTCATCCAGCTGAGTCTTCCGACTATAAAGTCCCTCACTAATGAGCTATTAGTAATGATAAACATAAGGAAAGAGTGCAGTGAATTTCTGTAAAAGGATAGGCCCGGGAAAGTTGACCACATTCCAATACATGGTCTTACACACAAGAGTACATAAGCAGCACTAATTGGACTTCATGGATTTATTTTTAAAAATCATCTGAGACCCATAGTTGGGATATTATAGAATGGGCAGTAGGTCTTGATGAAGTTGGAGGAGAGGAATGAATGTGTTAATAAACTAATGTATGAAATTCTCAAAAAATTAAATAAAACATTTTTACTAGCAGAAAAGATAAATGCATAGAGATGAATACATTGTATTTATTTATTTATTTGCTTATTTACATATGTGTGTATGTATGTATGTGTATGCATGCATGTATGTATGTGTGCATATGTGTATGCCTATTTGGTACTAGGACTGAACTTGGATCCCCATCTATGATCCTGTGTAAACTGTATCACTAAAAGGCATTTCAGCCCCACTTTGTTTTGCTTTTAAAGAACATGTACATCTCAAAAGAATCATGTTATAATTACTAAAGCAATAATTGATAGGACCATTTAAGACCTCTCTCCCCACAGCTCAAGCCCTTCAGCACCACTCAGGGGCTCATACCAGGAAACCATTTTCCTCCTCTAGGAAACTTTGAGCTGCAATATAGGTCAAGTTTTTTTTTCAAGGAAAGTACACCAAGCTCTTACTAGATAATATTCTATATTTCTGCAATATCTGTGGCTACATAATGTACAAAACCTTTACTTCAACTATCTTTGTTTCAAAACAATCCCTAGTTGCCTTTATGAATCTCCGGGTACACTTGATTTTCATGTTCTGACTGCAGGATGAGAGCGGATCCCGAATGTCACCATGACTCTAAAGTTCTGTTAGGCAAGCACGTCTTTACCTGAGAACGAGGTGTTTCAAGCATGCCAACAGAGGATCAACTTGGACTTTCCATAAGATACAAGTAAATCATACTAACTGTGAACTTTTCACTGTGTAAAAAAATGGAGGAAGGAAGAAAGGAAGGAAGGAAGGAAGGAAGGAAGGAAGGAAGGAAGGAAGGAAGGAAGGAAGGAAAGGAGGGAGGGAAACTGGAGAAGTGAATCGGCCACAGAGTACAAAGTACTCTGATAAAGAAAATGGAAAAGAAAGGGAAGAAAAGAAATAAATTCACTTCTAGCAAAGTTAGATCAATGTTGATAATCGCTGGATGGTTCCAAAAACTTAATTTAATAGAGAATGAGAGGAACAAAAATAACTCACTGGCTCTGGTTCTTAATTTTCAGAAATTTTAATCAAAAAACTTTTTTAATACAAGATACAGTTTTGTGTAGAGGGAGGTGCTAATTCTCTAATAGGTTGTGAGAGAGAAGGATTTCAGACCAGGCTTTGGAATGAGACAGACAGAATCGCCATGTAAGGTCTTAGGAAAACCAGAACCTGTGGCCTCTGTCACCAGCGGATGGCTAATATAGGTTAGCAGATAAGTTCAGGTCTAGAGATTTCTGTGCCCAGCAGTTGTGTTATCTGGCAAGTTTTAAAATCATAAAGCAGTCTAGTGTCTGTGTTCCACAGAGCTAAGGTGGGCAGGAGAAAAGGGAGAAGACGGGGCTGTGGATGGCAGACTAACAAAACTAACTCTGCCAGAGCCTGACAAATACAGAGGCAGATGCTGCTCCATTAAACAGCCAACCATTAAACTGAGAACAGGGTCCCCAATGGAGGAGTTAGAGAAAGGTTTGAAGGAGCTGAAGGGGTTTGCAACTCCATAGGAACAACAATGCCAACCAACCAGAGCTCCCAGGGACTAAATCACCATCCAAAGAGTACACATGGACAGACCCATGGATCCTGCTGCATATGTAGCAGAGGATGGCCTTGCTGGGCACCACTGGGAGGGGAGGCCCTTGGCCCTGTGAAGGCTCGATGCCCAGTGTAAGGGAATGTCAGGGCAGGGAGGAGGGAGGGAGTGGGTGAGGGAGCACCCTCATAGAAGCAGGGGGAAAGGAGATGGGGTAGCAGGTTTCTGGAGAGGAAACCAGGAAAGGGGATAACATTTGAAATGTAAATAAAAAATATCCAATAAAAGCTAAAACAAAACAAAACAAACAAACAAAAAAACTAGCCTAGCCAAGAGGGGGCAGTGGAATGCAGACAGCAGCTCCTGGATATCCGGGTTTGGGGGTTGGGTATCGCGTGCCCAATGTCTCGCCAGCAAGAGCGACGCGCGGCAACAGGATTCTTCTGTGAACAAGCCTTTATTGTACAGCTCTCTTGAACAGGGACCCCAAGGGAGGAAAAGGCACTGCTTATATATGCTTAGGAGACTCATGTCGCTACCCGATTGGTGCAAGCCCCAATGCCCAATTTGCATGCCCGGAGAGCGGGCTGTGACGTGCTTGGCTCATGCGCACTGCGTCCTTCGTCCTTCGGGGTGGACAACAGCTGTGCCCTGCTGACTCACTCACAGGAAATCGGCCCCACGTTGGGCGCGGTACGGGTGGCTACCAACAGTTGGGGATTAGTATTCCTGGGCTAAGCAGTTGGAGCAAGAAGAACTAGGAGAGGGCATAGCATGGGTGGTGGCACCTTGCAACGAGGTAGCATACTTTTGAAAAATGACAAGCAACAGTTTTGTACCAAGAAGGGTAATGTCATTAAGTCTAACATATCAATCAATCAATCAATCAAAGCAAGCTTCTCAACAATGTTCATTGTTAGCAGTGAACTAGAGTACAATTTAAAGAATTTGCTTTGGGGAGCTATTATATTGCCTTAACTATATAATTCCTCAACAAAGTATTTGTAATAGTCCAACTTAGTCAGCCCTTGAGTAACAAGGACCACAGAGCTATTATCCCTCCTTCCCTAAACGGCAACACTCAGCATTAGAGAGTCCGGGCTGTGTTAGCTTTCTGAATAGCTTCTCATTACTAAACAGTGACTAATGTCTTCATTCTGTTATCTTATTTTTATTCGCAGTACACATATGTTAGTCTATACAAGTTGAAAGCGTGTGGACTTTACAGAACACACAGACTGTTATGTGCATTTTCTCGTAGTATTAACTTAAGAGGTTTTGAATTCCACAATCACCATGGGCTCCATGATCTCTAATTGCCCGAGTAGCTGATCACAGATGCTAGAGGGAATGAGGTGGGAAAGACACGAGGTACAGAAGACAAGTAAGACGGAGATGCTATTTTTCCCTCTTGGTAAAAGGACTTCTTACAACAAGTGTCCTCAGCAACAAAGGAACTCTCTAAAGGTTATGGGTGCTAAGTTATAAGAGATATCTTGACCATCCAAGTAGAAACAAAAGCAGCAAAGCTTTATAGAAGACTCGGTCTTGTGGAGAAGGGAGAGGCAAACGGAAAAATTCACAATGGCTTGGAGCAACATGGTAATTTTCTAGGATTATTTAATTTGGAGCTATTTCCTTTCCTTATTTCATTCAGCAAATATTTATTAAACGCCCACAACATGCAATCTCTTTTATTTCATTCTGTAGAGGAAATAGAGACGCTAATGAGATATGACCCTTACTTACAAGGAATTTCTAATTGTATGTTTGAGTCTACGTTGTAAATAACAGACTACAGTGTGGTCGTAATTGAAGAGGGAAACCTAAAGTCAGAGGGAACAGCAAATCTGACTTGGGGTCAGATCCTTCATTAAAAAGGGAATGTGCAATGTTCCATTTGTTGACATGTGGGTATAATTTTGAAACATTCTGAGAGTACAAAACATTCCAGTAAAGCAGATAAAGTAATAAATGGAAATATATTGAAAATACATAATAATTGTACACAAACCTTGCCAAAAAATGATGTAGAAATCCTAACAAAGCCTTCGTTTTACATGCTTCTTCACAAATTTAACATAATATTGTTTTGATTCTTTGAATTTCTTCCTTTGTTGTTTTGTAGGTCCTTATTTTGTAATTTTTTGTAGCATTGGATAATGGTAGATTGAAAGAACAAAACCACCATTTTAACATATGACAAAATAGACTTCAAACCTAACCTAATCAGGAGAGATAGAGAAGGATACTACATACTCATCAAAGGAAAAGACCGCCAACAATCCCGTAACATTCTAACATTGCAATTCTAAACATCCCATAGACTAGTTTTTAAATGACTTTGCTGTCCCATGTGAGAGTTCAGAAGGAAGATCAACTTGGAGCAGGGTGAAGATGTGAGAGAGCAGACACTGACGAGCCTGTTCTGGGTTCCGCAGGACAATAATTATAGGATAAAGTTCACTAGCAGATAAATAGGAATACAAAGAATGAATACAAAGATACTATAGAGCTGGGTGTTGGCAGCTCAACAGACACCAGGAGTACAAGAGTTAAATAAAAATGAATATAACGGTAAATATACGGTTTTAGTCGACAAAAAAAGAAGAAGCATGTTACTATCTTCATCTTTTCATTAATGTAGACAGAAAATCTGCAAAGAAAATAAGGTATGGTGGGAGAAGGAGGGGGAGAACAGGGAGGAGGAGGAGGAGAAGGAGGAGAAGGAGAAGGAGGAGAAGGAGAAGAAGAAGAAGAAGAAGAAGAAGAAGAAGAAGAAGAAGAAGAAGAAGAAGAAGAAGAAGAAGAAGAAGAAGAAGAAGGAGGAGGAGGAGGAGGAGGAGGAAGAGGAGGAGGAAGAAGGAGGAGAAGGAGGAGGGGGAAGGAGAAGGAGGAGGAGGAGGGGGAGGAACTTGGCAATAAGGGCTGGAGTCATCACTGCTAGAGGAATGCCAGCATGGGGCTATCCAGGTAAAAATGAGTCTCACATCCCACATACTATGCACAGTACATTTGTACTCTATTTTCTTTTATTGTGGTTGTATAATGTATATATTTTTTATTCCATATGTTGTATTAGTCAGGGTTCTCTAGAGTCACAGGACTATGGGTAGTCTCTATATAGTAAGGGAATTGGTTGATGACTTACGGTCTGTAGTCCAACTCCCCAACAATGGTCAGCAGTGGCTGTGAATGGAAGTCCAAGGATCTAGCAATGGCTCAGTCCCACAGGGCAGGCAGGCGAAGAAGAGAGAATCTTCCTTCTTCCAATGTCCTTATTTAGGTCTCCAGCAGAAGGTGTGTCCCAGATTACAAGTGTGTACCTCCACACCTGGGTCTGGCATTTGCTTTGTCCCAGATGACCTTGAACTCAGAGATCTTGCCTTAGTCTCCTGGAATTCATAGCCACTATGCCTCAAGCTCTCCATGCCAAGGCCAGGTCAGAAACTTGTATCTCCCAGCCTCAAGATCAGGATTCACAGGAGAGCCTTCCAATTCTGGTTATAGTTCATTCCAGATATAGTCAGGTTGACAACTATGAATAGCCACTACACATATGTATATATTTTATTTTGTTATGTATGCTGAATTGTAAAAAAAAACATAAAGTAAATAAATATGTTGAGTTGCTTTTAAAATCATTTTTAACGTACAAGGGTAACAGGACTTTTGTGGTTTTCTTTCTTGTTTTTTAATAACAAGTACTCATTGAGAATTTCATGCATGCATAATGATTACTCGTGCAACTTACATTCTCATTTCCTCTCATTCTCTCCATCCCCTCCTTCCTACAAGTCCACTTCCGTCTTCCATGTCATTCGGGTTTGTTTTGTGACACAGGTAAATCAAGGCTGTCATATGTACATGTGTGGATCTATCGTCCCCAGAAGCATGGGGCTCACCAATAACTGTACCACTAAAGTCAGCGACACTCCTGGTATCCAGTTCTCCAGGGAGGGTGTGGCCCCATGATCCTCTCCACTAGCTCTGACTGAACATTGAGAAGCCGAGGGTGTGGCCCCATGATCCTCTCCACTAGCTCTGACTGAACATTGAGAAGCCGGGTGCAGAGAAACACAGCTGCCATGAGTTAATAATTGTAGCGCCTGCCGCACCAGGAATACAGCGCTTCACACCCTTCCTTCCCATCATCTGCTTCTTATAAGCTTTCTGTTCCCTCTCCCGTAATGTGTACTGATCCCTGAAAGGTGTCCCATTTAGAGCTGAACACTCAACAGTGATTTATCCTCAGCTCACTGAGCAGCCAAGAGTTTTCATTTACATACACTGTTGCCAAAAGGATTTTCTCTGATCAAGCCGGAGAGTAACACTTATCTAAGGGTGTAAATATCAACATTTA
The DNA here is from genome assembly GCF_011064425.1 of Rattus rattus. NCBI lineage: Eukaryota > Metazoa > Chordata > Mammalia > Rodentia > Muridae > Rattus > Rattus rattus. The sequence goes on along the minus strand of NC_046161.1, from coordinate 70,573,593 downwards.
GAAGGCAGTGTAACACATGTCCATTTTACAATGGAACAGTAGTAAGTAATCCCTAGCATCTACAACCTCCCCAGTCATGAATATTTGAGTTTCTACTACAAGGCATGGATTCTCTCTAAAGAAATCAGGTCTCAAATCGAAGCAGGGAGTGGTTGCTTAATCCCATTGTTGTTTCAATGGGTAGAACTTGCCTGGTAGGTCCATTCTGTAGCACTCTAGATGTACCAATGAGTAGCATTGTTAGTTACTTTTCTACCCTGGCTGTCATATAACATCACCAGCAGTATGAAGGCCAGCTAGTAGATATGAAGCTTCCAGTTCAGCTCCAGCTTGGTTTCCCTATCCTTTGCAACAAAGGTTTGTGATCTCTTCAACAGTAGGGTCTTGCCATCCAGTTTGGGTGAGCAACCAAGAGCAGTGGCAACACTCTTTGCTGTTTGGATTACAAGGGCATACCTGACCACCAACTCATACCGAGGTATCTTAACCTGACACTGGGATTTTCATTTGATGGAATCCCTCAACTCTATATTCATGTTCTACTATGTTCTGCTTGATTCTCCTCTATATCACCACTCTCTTCCATATTCCTTCAGCTCCTCCCGCTGCTTACCCACTTTTATCTCCAGTATTTCCTCAGCATTTCATTTCACGTGTGTTCTATTACCATTCTTGACTCCTTACCTCACACCCCACCCCGTATATGCCTACAATGGTTAGTGGTAATTGTCACTCAACACCCAGAAGTCGTGCCTGTGAGGAATTCTCTAGATGAAGATTAGCCTCTGAGAAAGTCAGTGAGGGGTTGTATTAATCCTTCTGTTGTGTGCGAAGCTTAATTGTGGGCAGGACTGTTTCCTGGGTAGGGATCCTAGACTGCATAACATGGAGATGACAAGCTGAGCGCTACATGCATGCATGAATTCAGTTTGCTCTGCTCTTGATGTGAGTGAAACGTCATCAGCTTCCCTAAGCTTCTGTGGCTGATTTCCTGGTCCTGATGAACTTTAACCTTGAACTGAGAGCCAACTTATCTTTTCTCTCATGTGCTGCTTTTGTCAGGATATTTCCATAGCAACAGAAAGAGAAACTGAGATGAGTTTTTGGTTGTTTGTTGTTTGGTTGTTTTTTTTTTTCTGATGTCATGACCTATAACAACACTGACTGCCACAAGTACATTTATTTCCCTTTTCTATTTGCTTTTGCCAAAGTTTTGTTCTTATAAGGATGAATAGAACTCTATCATTTATACAGAGCACATTTTCATTTTTCTTTCTTCTACTGATTACAGTTTCTTGCTATTACAAATAGAGAACAATGAAAAAATAGGAGTATAAGTATCTCTGATACAATATAGATCCATTGAGTATATACTCAGGAGTAGCATAACTGGGTTGTATTAATTTTTTTTTGAGAAATGTCACCACCGCATCAGGTTACACTCTCATTAGCAATAAATAAATAAAGGTTCCTCTTTCTCCACATTCTCCACAAGGGTGGTTTCCTTGGTGATGGGAGTCCTGACTGGGGTGAGATAGACTCTAAAGGTAGTTGTAATCCGCATTTTTCTCATGGCTAAGGAGGTTGAATCCTTTTAAAAATATTTTATATTTATTTAGTGTGCTTATTTTATTTGTGTTTGTGTATGGGTGCATGAGTCTCTTAGCCCATGTGGAAGTCAGAGGACAGTTTGTGGGAGTCAGTTCTTTTCTACAATGTGGGTCATGGGAATCAACTTTAGGTAGTCCTGCTCTGTGGCAAGTGTCCTCCTCACCTGCCAAGCCCTTCTTGGTTTTGTGGAACCTTGAGATACTTCATTAGGTAATTAGGTCTCTCTGATTATTTTGTTTGTTTTATTGGGAAGACTGATAACTATAAAGTTTGCATTAGTCCTGCTTTGGTTAAATTCCAGAAGCTCTGGTAGCTTTTTCTATCACTTTCATTTGGTTCCAGGAATTTTTTTTTTAAAAAAAGTCTTTTCTGTATTCTTTAATAGCATGCTTTTAATTCAAAAGTATATTGTTTAATCTCAAAGTATATCAAGTACCCTTTTAGTTTCTGAAGTTACCCTTACCGCTGACTTCCAGTTTTATTCTGTAATGACCTGATTGATAGTTATAATTATTTCAATTTACTTTTGATATTTGTTAAGTCTTGCTTTGTAGCCTATAAAACACTCAATTTTAGAGAAGATTCATGTGGCATGAAAAAGAATATTCATTCTTCTGTGAAGCAGAAGATTTTGTAGATTTATATTAAATACAGTTGATCTATGCTATAAATCAACCTTCAGAATTCTTTTCTGGCTTCAGTTCTTTAAGGCATATCTGGGTAGGAAGGAAATCTGAATTCTTCTGCTATTCTGTTAGGAACTGTGTGGGCTATGATTTGGTTCCATTTTATCATTTGTTTTATGAAACTGATAGCAAAGAATTTGTTGTATAAATGTTTATAATAGTAATATATTCTTTACGATTTTTCTTTTTACTAATATGTAGTTGTTCTCTGTGGGTCTGTTGATTAGTTTGGTGGTTGAAGTCTACTTTACCACACATAACATTAAAGCTGCCAACTTGTTCAGAGTTTCTTTTTACTTCATAGATCGTTTCCAGTCTTTGATTCCCAGTTTGGGGATATCTTTCTTACTTGTATGCACTTCTTCAGACAATAGAGAGTTGGTTCTTTTTTGTCTCTTTCTGTTTTCATTTTGAAATTTTCATACACTGTATTTTTGATGATCTTCTTTCCTTTCCATGAATGATCCCAGATGCCTTCCACCCCTGCTCCCTTCACCTACTTCATATCCTTCCTCCTTGTTAAAACAACAACAAAACAAGCAAGAACAAAAACACATCACACACAGAAACACACACGCACGCACGCACGCTCGCACGCGAGAAACCATGAAGTCCATTTTGTGTTGGACAGCTATCCCTGACCATGCCTTACCTGGAGTGTGCTTGCTACATGCTGAGTCACACCAGAAAACTGAGGTTTTCATTTCCAGGTGACTATCAATCGCAAAGACCTTCTGTTAGGGATGGGGCATTGTATCAACTTCCCTTCTCCAGGCTTACATTTTGCCTGCTCTGAACTTGGACAAATCTTGTGCATGTTATCAGGGTTTCTTTGATTTATACGTTCATCAGCACTTTTCTGTCTATAAAACATGGTTTCCTTGGAGTTGCCTTCCAACCTCTGGCTTTTATAATCCGTCTGCCTCCTCTTCACCTGGATTCCTCAGTTTCGAGGGGAAGAGTATGATACAGACACCCTACTTAGACAGAGTGCTCCTGAGTCTTTTACTCTCTGCATTGTCTAGTTTTGAGTCTCTGTTAATTAACCGTCTACTGCAAGAAGAAGCTTCGCTGATAAGGATTCAGAGATGCTGATCAAAGATAGGCATATCAATGTACACCCAGTAAGAGTTTCCAAGTTCTGGCTATTATGAATAGAGTAGCAATGACTGTGGATGAACATGTATCTCCGTAGTAGATGCAGAGTCTTGGGTATATACCATAGAATGCCATACCTGTATCTTTGGAAGATCAATTTTCAGCTTATTGAGGAAACTGGACATTAATTTCCTGTGTGACTGTACCAGTTTGCACTCTCACTAGCAATGAATAAGTATTCCCCTTCCTGGAAACCTCACTAGCACACAGTGCTCTCATGTTATATTGATCTCGATCATTCTGACTAGGGTAAAATGAAATCTCAACATAGTTGTAACTTACGGTTCCCTGACGGCTAAGGATATTGGATATTTTTCCCAGATGTTTGTGTATCCCAGATGTTTGTGCTTCATTCTTTAAGAGATCTGTTTATTCCTATAGTTTTTCTTTGTTCATTTGCTTGGTTGTTTTTCACTCAGGGTTACTGTATGTATCCCTGGCTGATCTAGAACTCACTTATGCATACCAGACTTCTTGAACCCACAGAGATCTTCCTGCTTCTGCCTTTTAAGTGCTCAAATTAAGGTGTGCACCACAATGGCTTAGCTTCTACACCCTATTTTTAATTGGGTATAATTTATTTTCTTAATGTTCACATTTTTTTGAGTCCTTTGTATTCCAGATTCTAATCTTGTGCCAGAGGTATAACTGGTAAAGGTTTTTCCCCAATGTATAGGCTGCCATGTTGCTTCAGGGATGCTGTCCTTTGTCACATGGAAGCTTTTTAGCTACATAGAGTTGTACATTTTAATTATTGGTCTTACTGGACATGTTCAGAAAGTCTGTTTCTAGTGCCAATAAGTGCAAGTCTATTTCACCACTTTCTCTTCTATCAGATTTAGGGATTCTGGTCTTGTGTTGATGTCCTTGATCCATTTAGAATTGTGTTTTGTTCGGGGTGATAAATGTGATTGTATTTTCAATCTTTTACATGTAGCATGCATTATGACAAGGACTATTTGCTGAAGATGTTAGTGTTTCTCCAGTGTGTTGTTTTGTTTTGTGTCCTTGGCTTCTTTTTCAAAAATTAGGTGTTTATAAATGTATGGACTTATGAAGTTTGGGACTTAAATACTACACCAGTAATCAATGTGCCTGTTTTATAAACATACAATGTTATTTTTTAAATTGCTATATCTCTATACCATTATTTGGAACATGGGATGATGATACTCCCAGTAGTTCTTTTATTATTTAAGGTTATGTCATCTATCTTATATTGTGTGTGTGTGTGTGTGTGTGTGTGTGTGTGTGTGTGTGTGTTTCCAAATAATATGTAAAAGTTTTTTTTTAGATTTCTATGTAGAACTGTGTTGAGAGATTTATAAGTAGTACACCGACCAGGAAGGATTTTTTTTCGTTTGTTTTTTTTCGTTTTTTTGGTTGTTTTGTTTTGTTTTGTTTTGTTTTGGTAAGATAGTTATTTCAAAATTTTAATCCTGCCAAACTACAAACGTGGGAAGCCTTTCTCTCTTTTGATGTCTTGTTTGACTTCTTTCCTCACATGTATTAAAGTTTTCATTATATAATTCTTTCTCTTGCCTGATTAGAGTTATGACAAAGTATTTTTGAGACAACTGTGAAAAAGTATTGCTTCCATGATTTCTTTCTTGCTAAGTTGACCGTCTGTATAAAGGAAGGCTACTTATCATCTAGTTGGCATGGAGGTGCTGAGAATCTCTCCACTTCAGACTCCGAATAGCTCCAGATATTCAGCCTGGGGGCAGTTGCTCTAAACAGGAAACTTCCTCTCATTCCACAGTCTGCCATGTTTTTCCTAGGGTTCCAATCTCTGTCTTGATTGGGCAATGGCAGTGTTTGGGTGTTTGTTTTGTTTTGTTCTGTTCAATCTCATACCCCATGACTACTGCCCTGGTGTCTTTTCTTTTGGTTGCTACCTTCCTCTTTCCTCTCCTGGCATGCTCACTGGACTCAACCTTTGATCAGCTCTTATCATTGGGAAGGACCTCTTCTTGGCTTACACTCACTATCACTTGAAGTTCTTCACCACAATTGCTTGATGGACCCTAGTCAGCACTAGCAACTAGGTTGGTGTGGCTAGGGATACAAGCTGGTTTCTTTATGGAGAAATCTCTACCTAGTCTCCTTTCTGCTTTCTGTAATCCATTCTTTTATTGCTCACTTGATGGCTTTTGATTCTTGACTTTCTTCCATGCAAACTCTCTCTGCACAGATGCTGCTTTTAAGCAGCACTCTTCTCCTCCTTTTATGTTTACTTGAGACTTGAAAAGAGTCAACTTGAACCATGTACTTGTAAAAACAGCCAGAAAACCAAAGCGAAATGCACATCAGAAATCCAGTTTCAAGGCCCATGTTTCAACCCTTAAATCAGAATTCCAAATGTATAGAGACTTTGGAATTTACATTTTGTTTTGGATCTTACTTAGTCCAGTGAAGATGGAAATTGTTGCCATAAGATAAGTAAAGATGTAACCCCAAGTGTTAGGTGGCAGCTGCTAGAAAGAGAAAAAGTGCTTTCACATTAAATGAAAGTTGATTGTACCAGGATTTACCAATGGAAGAATGTAAGACCTATTTTGAATTGAAATTAGACTAGAAAACAAAGCGATGTAACAAAAGGACCATTAGGAAAGACAGAGGAAATAAAAGGAGTTAAAGGTATCAGAACTCTGAAATTCTTCTTGGTATTAATTTTGAAGTAATATTCTGATATCACAACTAATGTATAGTTACACCTGTGGACTTTAGCACACTCTATTATGTAGCAGACAATCTGCATGTTTCATCATACAACGTTACACCAGAAAGGGAGATGTTTGCAGTCTGGGATGGTGAGTAAATTTCATTGCAAAATAGAATTAGCCGTGCAAAATCTCTTTCTACATTTTCTACATAACAAGTCAGCTCTGCAAAATTAAAATGGAGTCATTTCATTTTACCATGTCTTTTGAACCATTAAACAAAATCTATACACACACACACACACACACACACACACACACACACAGCTCTTGCAAAGTAAATGTAGTTTATCAGTTATGTCATAGAAATAACTGAAGTGGTGATATAAAAATTAAAGGGGTGTCACCACCAAAGGACTATGAAAGCCACACTCTGAGTCATTCTTAGTAGCTCTGATTTATTATGTCATAAATTTCAGGAGTCATTGGTCACATATTGAGATTACAAGAAATTTGGAAAGCATTAAAGTTTTTCAACAATGTTTTAAAATGTGAAAACACTAGAAAAGTAACTCAAAATGATAAATCTAAAAAATGTCTAAAGATATGATCATACCATAATTTTAGAAATGCAATTTACATCCCAAAATATTTAATTTTTTATGTGTTATAAAGAAATAATAAGACCCTGGAAAGCTCTATCTAATCTACTGTAGATAAATGGTTGGCTACAAATTTTCAGAATTTGCTAATATTATTCCTCCAAAATATGCAAAATGTGGAGTAAGATTTATAAGCCTAGAGATATATTAGGTACAATTAAGTTAGAGAATTGGTTTGTTATAAATTAAATAAATTTACTCAGGTTTTAACATATTTAATATTTCTATATATTGCATATGTGTCATTACATATACATTACTCATATATGTCTATATATATATCTTTCTGTTTCTTACTTTAAAAATGTCTATGTAATTAATAGTAGTTTTAAATAGCATGTTTACAAAGTACAAGAGTTTGAAGCTTCTATTTTACTTCCACAAAAATAGTTTTAAGCTTTTCTTCACTTTTGCTTCAAAAGTTGTTACTTTCAACACAAATTTATGCCCCTTAGATAACAATCTGTTGCTTTGTGTTTAGTTTTCATATTGATAACTATTTACAAATAAAACATATTAAATTCTTCATTGGAAATAAAATTGGCTTCATTTTCTGTAGGCAATCTCTAAATGCCATGAGTTCATCCATACTTCCAAATACAGTACAAGAGCTAAACATATGTTGTACTTTTAGTGGCCATTTTCCTCATCAGTATGATAATAAAACTGCAATGCTAATCATAAGTACAAGGAAAGATGATCTGTGTTCAAGTTGGAGAACTGAAGAAAATCGTTAGAAGCTTTTGGTTAACAAAAGCAATGTCACAAGAACTGGTTTCCTTTGGAAACATGTGGAAAATCATTTTATCAATAAAAGATATTTCATCTCACAGCTTGCATCCCGTTGTTCTGCTGAGATCTAATTTCAGTGGTATTCCTCCGTTGAGTGTATACAAAGTAAATCCCAATAATGTTAAGAATATTCATTCATCCTTCATGAAACTACTATGGAGAGAGCTTATTCTTTAGAGTTTTCTTGATAACAGATGCACCAACTTTCAAAAATATATCCTCATTGACCTTGAGATGTCAGCTACACCGTAAGGCGGTCAGAGATGAAATAGTCAGAGTAAAACACAGCAGAATGGCCAATCTTAGAGAACTTAGACATCTTGAGTACATATTCATGCATGCGCATGTACACACACACACACTGGGGAATTCAATAGATAAAAATGAAATATTAATACCAGAGATTGGACAGCAAGGAAGTGATGACAGATGAGGTAAGCGAAAATGCAAAAGTGGCTACAGAAGCTTGGACACACACACACACACACACACACACACACACATACACACACAAATTCTGCTATCTGCAATTCCTCAGATAACACAAATAAGAAAGAAACTATTTTCTCCTTCTCATTCCAAGTGTCAGACTATCGTGTCCTGTCAACATTCACAAGCACTGTTCACCTATTTCTTCACCTTGTAATGCGCATGACTCTGCTTTCACCTTAGAATGCACTGGAAAGTTTGCAAGTTTATCTTTTCTAAAATCATGCCGCTCTTGTGTGGCAGTTTCTGGGGAGACAAGAACAACCTCCACTCACCTTAGACAGAGAAACTATGACAGCATGGAGAAAGGACATTACCGAAAACGAACTGGGTGAGCCCATGAGTTTCACTGGGGCTTCGTTAGAGGAATGCTGATGAAGGGTTAGTTAAGGGGGCAAAAATGACTGAAACGCAGCTGCATCACCAAAAGCCCATCCCAGCATAGGCAGCTGCTGGTAAAAACTGCAAACCTGGAGCAGGGGGCATGACTTACCAGCCGCTGAATGTATCCTTTGAAAGGAAAGTTGGCTGAGCCTCTTCCAGGAAGCTCAATAGGTGTCTGCTTCTGCTAGGCTGCTTTAGTTAAGATGTTTCTTTCAGACAGCCTGGTTGATCTGAGAGTTTCTCTCAACAGTGCTAAGGTCTTGTGAATGCTTGTGGAGAAAGAGACTTAATGTATCTGGTTTGCTTCAGGGACTTCCTGGAGCCTTTGACAGGTTTACTTCCTGGGCTTAATGGGCTCCCTTCCAGGAGGGCATATTTCACCTCCCTTTTGTTTTGCCTCCTTTCTAAAAACCTGTGTGACACAAGCATCCCTCCGGGATGAGATGAGAGGGTTTAATCTAAGATGAATCTCTACACAATTGTTGCTAAGTAACCATTGACTTTAAAAGATGATGACATTTCACACTAGATATAGTAAAAGAATTCACTTGTTTACATATGCATTCTCATATTACAATCCACTCTGTTGAAATAATAACAAAAAGTCACCTAGAAATCTTCCTTATTTTTATAAAATGTGAAAATGATTCAATGTACAATTGAGATGGGTAATCTATGTCTCCATTTTCAAATTTCAAACAAATTAATTTCACCTGCACCATGGCCTGCACAGCTGTGGGCACCACGGGAACCTGGGAAGGAGGGTATGGTTAAACAGAGACACAAGATTCTGTGTTCACTGCAAGATTGAGTGCTTTTTATTTTTCCCACTTCTGTTGATACACTGTTTATATAGAGCTTAAGCCAACAGTCTCTTTGGCCCCCTTATCTGAGTTCTTCCTTCTATACTTCTCAATCCCTGCGTCTTTTTTCCCTGGAGAACAGTCCAGGGGACCGGGTCTTATCTCACACCTGCAGTTTTCTAACATCACGGAACCACATCTGGGTCAGGATTTGTGCTTTAGAAAGGAACAGTGATCACCTATACCCCAACATATCTGAAATCATAACTTCTTCCATATATATATATATATATATATATGTATATATATATATATATATATATATTCTATCTCAATATTGTAAGACTCAAACTATTGATTTTAGAGTTCGGGGTTTTAATAAATGCATTTAACAACACCAACAGAAAACAAATGAGCCTTATTTTTGGAGATTCTTCTCCGTGTTTTATTCAACACTGTGATGTTCTGTTTGCCTTTATGTATCTCTGCCTGTAAGCCTAGAATATGACACCAAAGCAATCAGACATTAATTATTATCAAGTCTTATATCTTTAAAACTAAATGCCTACAAGATAGGAAGGAACAAAGATAGAGCAGAGATAGAAGCAATGCCCAACCAATGACTGGCCCGACTTGAAACCCATCCCACGGACAAGAACCAGTTCCTGACACCATTAATGATACTCTGTTGTGCTTCCAGACAGGAGCCTAGCATAACTGTCCTCTGAGAACTCCATCTACCAGCTAATGGAAACAGATGCAGAGACCCACAGCCAAACATTAAATGGAGCTCCAGGAGTCTTGTGGAAGAGTTGTAGGGATAAGAGACTCTACAAAAAGACCAACAGAGTCAACTAACCTGCACCCTGCGGGGGTTGGGGAAGGCAGAGACTGAACCACCAACCAAGCAGCCAAGCATGGGCTGGACCCAGGCCCCCTGCTCATGGGTAGCAGATACACAGCTTGGTCTTTATGGAGGTCTCCCAACCTCTGGTGCAAGGGCTGACCCTGAATCTGTTGCCTTCCCGTGGATCCCATTCCCCTAACTGTGTTTCTTGTTTGGTCTCAGTGGGAGAGGATGTACCTAACACTGAAGTGACTTGATAGGCCAGTGGAGTGACATCCAGGGAGGACTTCCCCTCTCTCAGAAGAGAAGGGGAAGTGGATGGGGAGAGAGTCTGTGTGAGCAAGGGATCAGGAGGAGGAGACTGGGGTGTGTGGGAGGGGACTGAGATCAGGATACAAAGTGAATAAATAAATAATTTAATGAAAAATAGAAAAGTAATAAAAACAAATGGGTTGACCTTTTAGATTTTGTTAAGGAATGAAAGAGTAGCTTTTAAATAACCTCAATCATATGGAAAGGCAAAATGTGAATGAAAAACAAGTATGAAATGATTCATAAAATAATTCATAAAATATTTTACACATAAATATATACCTAAAATTTAGCTAAAATTATAATTATCTAAAAATATAGATAAAAATCCCACTTGATTTTACAATATATCACATTTTCTGGAAAAAAAAACTACCATTGTCATGTAAAACATTACATCAGTAATTATAAAGTCATTTCTTCTAGAGTAAAAGATGACGGAGAAAAGGAAGAGTGGAGACTCAGGAGCAAGGTGGACCAGAGGAGTGAATGAAAATAAAATGAAAAATCAATAAGAAATTGACTTAAAAAAAAACCCAAAACGTTAAAATATAAAATACCTCCCGGGAGGGAAAAAAAATCAATGTAAGATAATAAAATAAAAAGAAAAAATGTAAGAAGATGACTTGACTTTTAAGGTGAGTGTAGATAATGGTATCATGAGGAATATAACGTGTCAAGTGTCTCTGAAAATAGAGCTAGAGGAAATAGCTTAAATTAAAGACAGAGAAAAACTGAAATGCAGTACAGACGAGGAATGGGAACACACGGCTCCAAATGTCTAAAACATCAAGGAGTGTACACGTCCACTCTCACGTGAGGAGCTGTGGCTTTGTTTTCCCAACAGTCACATCCCCTCTGCTCACTGTCCCCTGTTGACACTCTCTCTCCTTTAGGAGATGATCCTTACTTCCACATTATACTCTGGAGAAGGATGATGGAGCTGCAGAAACCCACAACAGACCTACCTACCTCTCAGTCCTCCTTCCCTCGCTCATCCCAGGAGGTCAAAGAGGTCATCCAAGAAAAAAATCTCAGTGTATTACATTTTCATAGAGCTGTGAAAAACAAGTGTACATTTTTTCTTTAACAATGCCAACCAAACAGAGCTCCCAGGGACTAAACCGCCATCCAAAGAGTACACATGGAGGGACCCATGGCTCCAGCTGCATATGGAGCAGAGGATGGCCTTGTTGGGCACCAATGGGAGGAGAAGCCCTTGGTCCTGCCAAAGCTAATACCCTAGGGTAGGTGAATGTCAGGGTGGGGAGGTGGGAAGGGGTGAATGGGTGAGGGAATACCCTTATAGAAGAAGGGGGAAGGGGTATGGGTTAGGGGGGCTTATGGACAGGAAACCAGGAAAGGGGAGATAACATTTGAAATATGAACTAAAAAATAACCAATAAAAAAATAAAAGAGTCTTGCTAGTGTGAGACATTAGACATAGAGACAACCAATACCTTTTCCTTTTCCACGTAAACGTAACCACCTATAATAGTATAGTAGTGACCTCTGATGGATGCTTGAAGCCTCAGAAAGTGTGTGCGTGTGTGCATGTGTCTGTGTGTCTGTGTCTGTGTGTCTGTCTGTCTGCGTGTCAGACTTATAGTCAGGCACAATTGACAATGATGACAATGAAGAAGAAACAGAGGTGGAGGGGAAGGGGGAGGAAGAGAAGCAGGAGGAAGAGAGTTATCAAAAGTCTCAGCATCGTGCCCTTCCATTATTAAGTCAAGAATTTTCATCCTTTCACTTAAAAAGGTAATCTTAGATATTCTTTGGCTTATCCTAATTTCCATCACTTATGCTATTTCCTTTGGAGATAATTGTTAGTTAATGATGGTGATATATGCATGTGTGTGTGTGTGTGTGTGTGTGTGTGTTGTGTGTGTGTGTGTGTGTGTGTGTGTGTGTGTACTGAGATCTCATGACAATAACCTAATGGTCATGACTTCTGAGTGACTGACAGCCCAGGATGACATACCATTTGTATCTATGCTGGGTAGAAGAGGAATTTTCCACCAGGGTGGAACAGAGTAGGATATTGTGAGACTTTGTCGTGCTGCAGAGTGAAAAGAAACCAAACATAACACATGTGTGCATCTAAAACTCTCTGTTCATTCCTTATTGGCAGAAGTTGGCTGCAGGTAAGAGAAATAGTAAAAGTTGATATGATGACACCATGGGCTATGATCATTACGTTGGGGATTCATGAGAACAATTTACAGTAATGAGGGGCAAAGCTCAAATGGATGAATTCAGTGACCTAGTCAGACTAAGGCTTTTCTGCCTTTTACGCTATATGAGCCTTGTTTAGTTTATACTCACTAGGTTTCGATGAATATACTTCAAAATAATAAGTTAAGTAGGAAAACTGCATGCACCGTATCAGCAGGAACAAAGACAGAAAGAGAAAGGGCAGGGGGGTGTAAAAGGACAAAGAAGGAAGGTAACTAAGAAAACTCTAATTTCCCTCTAATAATTTGCACTCCTGAAAGGCTTCATTAACTTTGTCCCACGTATATGATGTGTATGCGGAAACCATGGCTTTCCCAGCCTCCACCGAATGAACGGAGGAGAATATTGTCTCCGTCTACCTAGTGCCTTAACCAAACTACATCACTAACACTAAACCAATCCACCTATGGCCCAAAATGTTCACGGATGCTGCCCCTTGAAACTTGGCCCTTCACCTAACATTAACCACGCAGCATTAACTTAAATCCCATCTCCCTCCAACCTGCCTCTAAACTGAACAGTCTGATTTTTAAAACTAAGTCTAGAATTAAGTACAATGTGTTGCATTGTTAACTGGGAGATGAGCTGGGTTCTGTGGCACAGTCCTTAAATCCTGGCACTCAGAAGGTACAGACAGGTGAACCTCTATGAGTCTGAGGTCAGTCTGATCTATGTAGTGAGTTCCAAGCCATGCAACACTACACAATGAAATCCTTCCTTAAATAAACAAATAAATGACTGAATAAATGAATTAATACATACATACATACATACATACATATTTAAAGACGAGTCTATGTTTTTCCTTAAAAAAAAAAGGTAAAAAAATGCTAAAACTCCTGTTCATGAAATGAACTGTAGATAGAAAGTTTTCGGGAACACAAGTCATGCCTTGTCTCAGGCAATGCAAATGCTTGGTAGGAAACAATTCCTTGGTTGTTGGAGTTTTTCTTTAATAGAATTTATTTCATCTATAAAATTGTTTCCTATCTTTTCCTAGTTCACCAACTTTTTCCTAGTCAGCTTCGAGAAAATAAATACAAGTGTAATTATGCATTTAGAGCTTAATAGTGTGTAATGCTCCATTTCAAAAATGTACTTTTAATTAAAATGGAATTATGCCACTTCCCTTTCCTTGCCCCACTCCCACCAAGTACGATCCCTCCAATGCTGTCCATGATTTCCACATCTGTACACATGTGTATCCATGAAGGAGGCTAATTCTCCCTCTCCCAGTAGTTATAATTGCCCATATTTGCTTGTTTGAGAGTAGGACCCAGTGAAATATTTTCCCTTCTACTTCAAACATCTATAGAGATTGTAATCACTGTAGTCTTGCTTATAAAATAATTTCTTTTATCTTTTTATTGGATATTTTATGTATTTATATTTCAAATGTTATCCCCTTTCCCAGTTTCCCCTCTGGAAATCCCCTATCCCATCCCCCTGCGGGTGCTCTCCTCCCACCTCACCCCCTGGGATTCCTCCACACTGGGGAATCAAGCCTTCACAAGACCAAGGGCATCCCCACCTATTGATGCCAGACAATGCCATCCTCTACTACATATGCAGCTGGAACCATGGGCCTCTCCATGTACCCTAGGAGAGACTTTTTCATAGCAGACTCCTTGATGCTCTGAGTTTTAAAAATCTTTTTGGCCCCTACTTCTGCTGCCGTCACTGAGACATAGATGCAAGAATTGCAACGTAGATGTATCCACTGGGGCTGGTCTTGTCACTACACAATCTCTTCGTTGTACTTGTGTCTGCTGTAAGAACTATCTATGCTGTAAAAAGAAGCTTCACTGATGAGAAAGCGAAACTGTATTGGTGAGGGTGATGGCTACACTTACCTGTGAGTATACGGATAAATTTAGAAAGGAGTAAAGAACTGTGTGGGTCTCGCAAGTGGTGGTGGTAGATTCGTTTCCAAGTTCCATGGCCTCTTGAGCCTCAGGAAGCTTGGTATGTTTCTCATACCTGGTATAGTTTCCCTCCAGTTGGGCGGAGCTGCATGGTACTTATCGCGGATTTAAGTATATCATGCCGTGGTGGTCATAGGCGTTGCATCTTACTCAGATTGTATTAGCTGCCCTCTTGGCTGTTTGCTCAGAATTTTCTGGTACTACAGTGACTAGACAGCAGGAAGGAGGCTTTTCCGGTTACTTATAACTCACATGTTTATGTTTCTCATGTTTGCTCTAAAAATAATAAAAATCCATTTTATTTTGAGAAAAATTAACTGATTTGAGGATAATTTCAAGATGAAAGGAAAAGACCTTCACTGTGATTGAGGATTTTGACAGAGATAGCCAGATATTATATTGAAATTCTAGGTTTCTCCTGTTTGAGTGAATGAAATGAAAAATTCATAAGGGAGGATTTAATGAGTCAGTGAAAAATCTGAATCCATCGGAATGTGATTCACTGCACACGACGACCAACTGCTCAGCACTTGAGTGAATACATTAAAGAACTGTGTGTCCTGAGTTCCGAATGAAGAAAGACACAGGGACTGAAGCTTGGCCTCTGTTACCAGACAGGCCCAGTCACTGTCGCACTTTGCCCGAGGGAACATTGCAACCTACTGGACTTGTCCACCACATTGCGACAATCAAGGTGTGCATGGTATGACCCGTAAAACATCTTCATTTATGTTTATTGTTCTTTTAGTATATACTTTCTCATTTTCATTTGTTTAGATGTTTTATTGTGCCTATTTTATGCCATTTTTTTAAAAGTACCATTTGGGGACTTGAAAGCCACCACTCAAAATTGATTTCTTTTAATGTTTGTCTTTAAGCACATCAATTATTGGGTAAAGCAGCCACAGGTCTTTCTTCCTCAAACCTTCTTATCACATTATACGATTCCTGATATCTCATTAAACTTTCTTGGTCGTATTATTAAAATTTAAATCTGTAATTTCATGTTACTGCCACTCATAAAGTATTTAGTGTAATTTTGACTTCGTAGCTGTAATTATAGTGTCAATACATCTTATATAACATTGTAAATAGTCTCTATACATATTTTAATATGCATGTTATTATTCAGTTATTGAATTGCTTTTAGTATTCCACTGCAGTTTATTCAATTTGTTTCCCACTGTCATCCTCGGTTTTGATATATGCATTGATTCTGTGTTGCAAAATTCCCTTATTCTGTCAGAGAATGCAGTTCATAAGCAAGTTAGCTTCAGGTTGATTGGACGTTAAGATCCTCTATTCATAAAATGTTTAGATTTTATTCTGTATGTATTTGCCCAGAAGTATTTTCATTTTAGTGCTATAAAGAAATGATAAACCTGGTACCTTTGCTTATTAAAAATAAATGCATTACCTCCATTTCTTGTAATCACTCTCATCTCAGATTTTATGAATCTATTTTATTTGATATGGGTACTATATCTTCTTTTTCTCCTGGCCTTGTCTTATTTTTTTTTGGATATTTTTTATTTACATTTCAAATGTTATTCCCTTTCCTGGTTTTCCAGACACAAGCCGCCTATCCTATCCCCTTCCCCTTCTTCTATAAGGGTGTTCCCCTCCCCAACCACCCTCCCTCCCCCCTTCCCCTGTTCTAATGGTGTTAAAATTTCTTCCATGGTACACATTTTATTTTTTTAGACAAGATCTCAACTATGTAGGCCTGGTTTTGTCTGGAACTTGCTACCTAGACCAAGTTGGCTTCAAAGTCATAGATATCCACCTGCCTCTGCCTCCTGATTACTGGGATTAAAGTCAGGTGTCACCATGCCCAGCCTTAAACTATATCTCTGTTTTATCTATTATCTTCTCTTGAAGAGTTACATCTCACTGCATTTCAGAACTCTGAAATGTTTTTCTTTATAGTTTGGAGCCTGCATTCCAACACTCCTCATTCATACGTGTGGTTTAAGTCCCTTCAATCCTTATGTCTTACTTAGAGTCTCTATTGCTAACATAAACAAAAAAAACCAACAAAACAAAAACAAAACCATCATGACTAAAAGTAACCTGGGGAGGGAAGGGTTTATTTCAGTTTATAGCACTCAAGTTACCTTCTCATCATGGATTGAAGTCAGGTGAGAACCTCAAAGTGGGAACTGATATGAAAGCCATGGAAAAATGCTGCTTGCTGACTTGCCCCTCCTGGCTTTCTTAGGCTGCTTTTTATATAGCATCTAGGACCACCTGTCCAGGGGTGACATTGCCTGCAGTGAGCAGGGCCTACCCGACATGGATCATTAGTCAAGAAACTGCATTACAGACTTGCCTAGTGGCAAATTTTCTGGAGTCATTTTCTCAATTGAGAGTTTCTCTCCCCAAATGACTCTAACTCATACTACTCATTTCACAATTTCATTTTTAATTCTTCTACCTGTTGTGCTGCGACCATATTTTAGATTGTTTCTGGAGTCTTCATCTTCTGGACTAGATCCCATAACCATCCCATCTTTTAGAAAATTTAGCAAAATGTTCTCTAGTACTTTCATCTGTTTAATAGAATATTTCTAAATATGTTTCACCTTTATTCTCCCACCTAATTCATTTTGCTTTGCCCCAGAATCTCCCCTCTTTCATTTATCTTTAACTAGAAGATCAATATCTAGTCAGAGCATTTGACAATGTGAAGTCCCAGTGGAGTGTTACACCACTTAACTGCTGGGAGCCTTTCTCCTCAGATTCAATTCAGAATAACATAATTTATTAATACAGGACTTTTTACACTATGAATTCCTAAGACAAGTATTCCAAAATAGTATTTAAGTAATTTTCTGTGAACTCTTTGGTTTGCTAATTTTACTCAATTTTATAATATTAAATGGTATGCAAATCCTCATGAAATTGGGAAACAAAGAAAATATTTGGTAGGAACCTGTTAACCATTATAAAAGCTTCTTTTTGATCAGGGCAGTTTGATTGTTTTCCAATAGTTAGATGGAGATCTATTATTTGAGCAGAAATATAGCATGTCCTGTTACATGATTCAGAGTATCACTCTGTTGCTGGGTTAAAAACTCATCCTCAGGGGTTGGGGATTTAGCTCAGTGGTAGAGCGCTTGCCTAGGAAGCACAAGGCCCTGGGTTCGATCCCCAGCTCCGAAAAAAAAAGAACCAAAAAAAAAAAAAAACTCATCCTCAAACTTGGGATCAGGCCCATGTCAATTTTGGCCAAACTCTAATACTCTGTTTCTTAATACATGAGTATTTCCCTTGCATATCTGTAAGTGTGCCATGTGAATACAATGCCCTAAGAGGCCAGAAGAAGGTGTTGGGTTCCCTGGAACTGGACTTACGCATAGTTGTAAGCTAGTAGGTGAACTGCGTCTTCCGGAAAAGCAGCATGGGCTTTTAACCACTATGTCACCTTCCAGGCTCAACACCTACTTTTCACAGGAGAACATTTTGTGAACACTCAAAACATGTCTCTGAGAGTCTACATCCTCTCACAGACACATATTGGGCATGCTGAAAATGACACTGAGTATGGCCCTTGAGCCCACACCAAACAAGTTGATTGATAATACTCTAGCTCTCATGCACCTTGCAAAGATATCTGCAAAGTCTGTTTGTAGGTATGTGCCTGGGGAGCAGAGGAGTTGTGCATGCACAGGCTCGCACATACTCTGCTCTCACCTGGAGGGCCTGCTCTACATTTGTGTTGACTTTTTCACTCTTTGACCTGAATGTATTTCCTAATAGTATTTCTCAAAAGCTCTTCTCAAATAAACTACATGCAGTTAATGTTTTAATTAGAGTCTTGTTTTAAAGAAAACTAAGCTAAACAAGGGCAAAGAGTAGTAATATAGAAATAACTGTAGATTTCTCTAGTGGTATAGCAGACAACATGAAAGCTTGGGCCAGGTGGTATCAATAGATATTCTAAAAAAAAAGAAGCTTTCATAATTTGGATAGAGTGAAGATGAAGGAATTGGATGATGTATAAATTGTGAAAATGGAGCAGGGAAAAATAGAGATAGAGATGATAGATGGATAGATAGATAGATAGATAGATAGATAGATAGATAGATAGATGATAGATAGATAATAGATAGATAGATAGATAGATAGATAGATAATAGATAGATAGATAGATAGATAGATAGATAGATAGATAGATAGATAGATGGATGGGGATGGATAGATAATAGATAGATAGATAGATAGATAGATAGATAGATAGATAGATAGATAGATAGATGATAGATAGAATGTGAGTGCTCTCAAATGTACCACCAAAATGGTTATCTTAAATAAGCAAAGCAGAGGTTTTGTTTGAAATACTAAACCAAGTGTCTATTGTACACCCACGTGGGGATGCGAATCAGCACTGCAATGTGTAAAATCCAGGTTGAATATTATATTTGGAAACTGTCAGCATGCAATTCATATTCAAAGTGGAAAAATGGATGAGACCACCATATATGTGAATCTGGGTAAATAAAAGAAAAACCCAAATTCCAAAACACAAATGTTAGGAAGTAGTAAAGTCTAAGATGACATTGAGCAAGAGTCAATGTGAAGAAAAAAGTCTAAGCAAGTCAATTGGCTAAAGTATTTCCAGGAGGGAGAAAAATGTTACTAAAAAATTTAATGAAATGAAGATTGCAGTTTTAGCACCTGTTAGGATACTGTGGAACTACCTTAAGAAAAGTGTTTTTCACGAGCTAATGTGTGCCATCTGGTTTTGTCAACTTGACACAAGCTGGAGTCATTTGGAAGAGGGAACCTCAATTGCAAAATGCTCCCGCAAGATGAGTTGGCAATAAACCTGTGGTTGTTTATATTTTATACACGATGTGGGAGTTTCCCCTCATTGTGAGTGGTGTCACCCCTGGCAGAGTGGTACTGGGTGCTATGAGAAAGCAGGCTGAGCAAGTCCTGAGGAGGTAGCCAGGAAGCTTCAATCTTCCATGGCCTCTGCTTTAGTTCCTACCTCCAGATTCCTACTCCATTTGAGTCTCTGCCTTAATTTCCCTCAAGAACAGCCTGTGTAATGGGAACTATCACCTGAAATAAACCCTTTCTTACCCAAGTTGCTTTTGGTGACTGTTTTAGCACAGCAGAAGAAACCCAGATAAGATAGAAAATTGTATCAGTTCATGTAGTATTGCTGTGACAGACATGACCTTGTGTTTTGGGAAGGACTGTGGAAGGACTTTGAATTTTTGAGCCACAAAAGCCGTTGATTGCTCAGAGCTTAATAATGAACTGTGGTGGGAACTTAGATGATGCTAATCGCAGTGCCGACGGTAGAGATGGCTCAGTGTCAGAGGGAAGTTTTGAGCGTCTTTAAAGTTTCTCTAAGGAGCATCCTTGCGATACTGTGCTTTTCTGGAACAGGATACTAGTCAGCTGGGTCTAACGAATAAGCTGCGATTAAGAAAAGACAAGCATCGCCAAAGCTAAATCTTCTGAGAAGTGTTTTCCTCGGGGTCCGCACACAGACAGTGTGATCCAGAGGGGCCGAAGCTGTACCTTGTGCTGGTAGCGGAACAAGTTCATATGTAAGAGTTTCTCAGAAGGTCCTAGATTTGTGGGTGTGAAAGGGTCACGGGAAGCAGCTGAGGCTTTGCGCCATGAGAGACCGTGAAAAGCGATTGACGAGTAAGCACCCTCATTTGAAACAGAAGCCCCAGGATTGAAGGGGTAATGGAGAGAAGTGGAAGCTTGGCACCGTGGCACAGGAGCACGCACTGAAGAGAGTCCAGGGCAGGCTATTGGTGAAGGTGAAGCCCAGGTATAGTACGTGTCTCAGCATTTTGGAGATGCTAGTATCGTGGGATGGCCACTAAGGACAGCATCAGAGGAAGAGTGGGAGCAACCCAAGCCTATTGGTCAAGGTGCTTGTGCTGCTCAATACAGAGCTAGAGAAGTGAAGCCTTATAAAGCAGAGATGATAACGCATGGGTCCCACACATCATGAATCCAACTTTTTAATACTCAACTTTACTTTGAATATTCCCTGCTTTTTCTATCTTTGAGTAAAAAAGTTGACAGTTCATTTTTTTTTATTTAAAAGAACCCACACTAGGCAGATTTTTAAAGAGACTTTAAAGCCCTGGTGAGGCTTCGGAGTATTAGATTTGGGGTGTGCTAAGAGACTTTTAAAGATTGGAATGTTTTACATGAGATGGAGATGAATGACATAGAAAGGTGGTGTTCACAACAGATCGACCATGCCGGCTAGTTTTATGTCAACATAACCCATCCTAGAATCATTTTGGAAGAGGGAATCAATTGAGAGAATGCTCCTACCATACTGCCCTGTGGGCAAGCCTGTGGTGCACTTCTTCTCCGATTTGGGAGACTCAGCTCATTGTGGGCAGTACAACCCGTGTGCTGATAGTCCTGGGTACAAAAAGAAAGCAGGTAGTGCAGGCCATGAAGAACAAGCCAGTAAGCCTCATTCCTCATGACCTCTATATTTGCCTCTACCTCCAGGTTCCTCCCCTGTTTGAGTTCCTGCCCTGACGTCTCTCAATGACGGACTGTGATTTAGAAGTAGAAGTAAGCAGATATAAATCTTTCTCAGCAAGTTGCCTTTGGTTGTGGTGATTTAGCACAGCTATTGAAACCTAAGGAAAATAGGGAGTAAAAACCAAAGTGTATTCAATAGAAGAGGGCATCAGATCCCATTACAGATGGTTGTGAGCCACCCAGTGGTTGCTGGGAATTGAACTCAGGACCTCTGGAAAAGCAGCCAGTGCTCTTAACCGCTGAGCCACTTCTCCAGCCCTATCTTTTTAAGGTGGATTGTTTGTGTCCTTTAAATGGTATTTGATAAATACTACTTTTTTCTTAGATTTAGCCATGATTTCATCAAAAACCTGTTACATCACAGCTTTATAGTTTATTCAGTTAATTGGTAATTTGAAAAGAACTAAGTTATACCTCAGGAGGATTTTTTAAAAATATGACGCCCTCCCCTCTGTGTGTGTGTGCTTGTGTGAATGTGTGAATATGTGTGTGTGTCCGTGTGTGTGTGTGAGAGAGAGAGTGTATGCTTGTGTGTGAGTGTGTGTGTGTGTGTGTGTGGGTGTGTGTGTGTGTGCGCGTGCGTGTGTGAGTGTGAGTGTATGCGTGTGTGTGTGTGTGTGTGTGTGTGTGTGTGTGTGTGTGTGTGTGTGTGTGTAGGAGCTATACAAATACAAGTTAAAGGCTTTTTTAAAATTTATAACTGACACATATAATTTTATATATTTATGGCCTATTTGAATTCATCAGATAGAAGACATTTACAGAGCAAACTAGAAAACCACCAATGATAATTATATATGTAAAATCATGAGACCATTATAACCAAAAGCAGTGTCAGTCTTAGGATAGTACTTGATGGTTTTCTGTATCTCCTTTGAGAGGGAAGTCTTGTGGGGTATTCATCAGAGAAGACTCATCGGATATAGGCTTAAACCAATTGAGATCTCAGTGCAGCCCTAAGCCTTCCTTAGGGTGAGCTTTTAAGCACAAAATCCAAATCCTGGGTTGACATATTTCAGTTACCATGAACGGTTAGTCGGAAACAGAACTACAGAAGCCAAAAACAGAGTACATTAGAGACTCCCAAAACTATAGACTTTGATGGATTAGGCCTTTGGTTTATTTTGGCAGATCGTGAGTGCTGTCTAAGTGTTGAGTTTTACAACCTGAATGGTACTTCCACTGTGGATCATTTGTGCTAAGGTGTGGGGGCCTGTTATAGAAAGTATGCAGTCTGTATTTAACTATGTACTAGACAAAGTAAGGATAAGGAAATGATAAAGATTTTGATGCAGAATTTTGATGTAGTGCTAATAGAAATTGTGAGACTAGATGCAGAATAAATAAAATTGGGGATCTAACTCAGTAGTCATATTTTTCTAGTTTACACAAGAGTCCAGGTACAAGTCCCAGTTCTATAAAGACAAAGCAAATAATAATACATGTTTTGGTAACTATCTGGCTTCTTCTGGGAGAAAAACAGGACTACAAGGAGTATGAAAATTATCTGCCTATCAATACTCATGAGGCCACTTACAATTTTAAAATATTCCCATAAGAAGAATTATGGTCATGCCCTGGTTTATTCTAACTAGGTACTAATTAATGAAGAAAAATAGTATACATTGGAAATATAAATGATTTGTATAGATTATCATATTTATTTTTACATACTACACAAAAAGCCCTGGTTTTAAACTATAGTACTACAAAAAGAAAAAGAAAATTTGGGTTAAATTAATTTTAGAGAAGTATTAATGACTTCCTCTTAAAATGTTACCTTAAACAGCAAGGATAACAGTTAAATGATTAGCAGAATATACTTTGCCTGTATTATGTCATTGAGTTAGGGTAATTTTCCCAGTTTATAGTTTATCATAAGGTAAATATCTACTTGTTTAGAATATACAATCAATTAAATGTTTGTCTTTACAATTAATTGATTGTGCAACCATACAGAATAAGTTTATACTTCTCCATCTTTGATAAATTCTCTATGAAACAGGAATATTGAAGAAAATTTTAAGTTATTTTAGGCAACCTTGTTTTTAGAGATGAAAATTCATTGATTATTAAAATTGAGCCCACTCAATCCACTTAATGGTAGGACTGTTAATACATTCAGAAATCTATCCAACTTGCTTTGCTCAACAAATTAATATATTAAATTCTACTTTATATGAGCTATTCTTAATTTGTAAAATAAAGAAGTTATTAATGAAAGCATTTGTTAATGTTTTAAGTTAAACATAATATAAAGAGTTGAATGTCTTCTTTGCCAGGAACTCAGTTAAATGTGAAAATTCATAGTTTAGAGTTTATTCTTTTCCACAAATCTGATAAATCTCTTTTATATATGTGTGTGTGTGTGTGTGTGTCTGTGTCTGTGTGTGTCTGTGTGTGTAATATACACACACAAACATATGCACGCATGCACACACACATACACACACACACACACCATAGACTTGATTTGATTTGTTTCAAAGGAGGCTTACAATTTGAGGAAAATTTAAACATCAAATCAGATTGTGAACATATGGGATATAAGGATCACACTGTTTTTGTTGGGTTTATTAGTTAAACCAATAAGAAGAAAAATATAAAGCACTGTAGGAAAGAACATCTAAGAACCATTATAAAAGGTGGCACGGGTGAAGCATCACAAACGCTTGTAAACATAGCAAACGGTTAAGTGATCTACCTATATGATTTCTGTTGGTATTGAAGACTTTTCTACCTTGAATGGAAGAGTGGATAAAGTAACCTGAACAGTTTATAATAATAATGAAAATAACAGAACCCCCTTTACTTAGTTTTCTATTGGCAATATTTTTGAAGAAACCATGTAGTAATTTATTGCTGAATGTCAAGATACAATCTGAACCACTAACAATGCTCCAATTAAAGATAGTTGAAAAGTTTACAATTTTTGTGACCCTAGGTCAAAACTAGCATTTATAATCCAGCCACCTTTCCCTCCTTTACTGGGTCTTCATTAGAAGTCAGAGCTGTTTAAAAACATCATCATGTAATATGGCTTAAGCATTATATCTGTATACGCATGGAACAAATATAGTTTGCCTGCTAGTGAGAATACATTCAGTCTTTTAACAAGGGCCATTTTTTTAAAACAACAATAAAAAGAAACAGAACTCTGAACTTTATCTGTAAACCTGTTGGAGAATTTATTACTCAAAGATAATTGCCCCAATCTTTACACTGAGTCCTGTCCTGCAAGGGATTTCGTATGAACAGGAAAGCATATTAGGGTGTTATCAGTGAGATTTATTGATTTATTCTCTAGTTCATGTGAATGAAGGCCAATGTTATACTGCTGCTAATCTCCCCATTATCGGATGTGATCAGTATCCAAGATTTTCAAATTATGTCTGAAATGCAATGAACACATGAGTATTTCCGAAGTAGAGTTAGCTGTACTAAATGAGTTATGTTTTAATTAGCACTAGACTTAGAAAAAAACACATAAACAAAGAACCCATGTATCTAAATGATGTTAGTGTAACAATATTATTTATTAGAGTTCACACTGAGCTTAGATTAAGAACTATTTTAAAATATTTTGTAACTCTAATCATGGCTTCAGGACTTATTCTGAGGCACAGATGTGTTGACCTAAGGAAGAATATATAAAAAAATTTAAATTACTGATTTTCTTACTGTTATTTCAAATATATTTACTAAGTAGGCCAATATATACCACGTTACGTCATAATAGCATAATGGTATAGTAAATTATACATTTTTAAAGCTAAAAATATTGGTGAAAAATTTGACAAGTTGAGGTGTGTGTGTGTGTGTGTGTGTGTGTGTGTGTGTGTGTGTGTGTGTGTGTGTGTGTGTTGGGACATTTTTCAGCCATTTAAAAGAAGGAAATCCTGATTTCTGTGGCATGCCTGAACACAGGGGACATTATGATGACTGAGATAATCAAGACATAAAAAGGAATCTCCTGATCTCACTGGCAAATGGAATCTAAGAAAAGTGAGCCCACAAATAGGAGATAGAATGCAGGAAAACAGACTAATTTTCCTCTCCCAGCTGTCATTAGTTACCTATAGGTATTTGTCTAAGGATTGTACTGTAAAAGTTCAACACTTTCAGGTTAGCTTGTCTAAGAATATTACCTGACCATGTGAAAGCCATTGCTTGAAGAGATGTTTTTAGAGGATAAAAGGTTTTGGTTTACTAAAATTATCTTAAATATAGCTATTATATTGTACTTAATTATAATATTTTTTAACTTACTAATTAATTTTGCTAATGTATAATGTGTAACATACATGTTTAATACACTATATTGTCCATAATATGGTAATTATCGATAATATAAATGTGTTGCATTCTAGAAAGCTACTAGAAGAGTAGATTTTAAAGTATTATCACTATATATATGTATGCGATAATAATAATCAGGAAAAGAGGCTATAATTTGAGAGAAAAGGCATGGAAGGGGCTGGAGGAAGTGTAAGTGGGAGGAAATGCGTGAGGTAATTAACACATGAAATTTAGGCCAGATGTAGATATTTCACCAGGTATATAAATATTTCAAAATACACAATAAATGCACGCAGTTTTTGTCAACTAATCAGTAATAAATAAAAGCAAGCCTAGGATTTTAATATATACAAATTAAAATGAATTAGACATCAGATTGTGAAACATTTTAGTGTACAATATTATCTATATTCACATGAAAGTTTATTTTAAATACATTTTAATTAAAATAGAAAGTCATTGCTTTCTGCCTTCTTTTGTCTTCCTCCAGCCATTCCCATTTACGTTCCTTTCTGAACCTTCCAATTATGTTACAAATATACTCAAATTTTAGCTTCTTTTTCTTTATTATTGTTCATGCACACACACACACACACACACACACACACACACACACACACACACACATATATATATATATATAGCTTTGTATTTTATAGCCAATAAGGAAGCTTTCATCTGGGGCAGGCTAATTCTCCCTTTCCCAGAAGTCATTAATTGCTTTATTGTCTAAGGGTAGGACTCCATAAATTCTCCCCTTTTAGGGTAGCATGTCTAAGAATATTAGCATTTTCAGGCTTGTTTTTGAAGCCATTTCCAGGAGGGACTGTTTCATAGCCGAATACCACTTCCTGGTATTTTAGCTTTCACAATCTACCCATCCATGTTTCTGCCATGTTCCCTGAGCCATAGATGCAGGAACTGAGATGTGGACATAGCAACTGTGGCTGGCTTCCCACAATCCATTGATCTTTGCATTGGCCCATTTATGGTTTTCTGCAATGGTCTCCATTGCTATTAAGAGCAACTTCTTTGATGGAATGTGATAGCTACACTTATCTGTGGGTGTAAAGATAAGATTTTAAATGCAGTAAGAAATTATACTGCCCTAGCAAAGTAAATGCTTCCTGGGGTCTATAACCTTACTAGCCTTGGGGAGTTGGCTAGATTTCCAGCCATGGTTTCCTTTCTATTGAGTGAGCATTTAGACAGCTGTTAGTTACTATGGCGACAAGTACCACTTACTGCACCATTACAGATATCTTACCAGGGTGGTCATCATTGAGTTCATAGGTATTACAGCTAGGTAGGACTATTAATCAATAGTCCTTCTCTTGCTTGGAAGCTTACAAAGAATTTTCTCATACCTTAGAAGGTAGATTGCAGAAAGGAAGCTTTCAGGTTAAATCCGACTTCAATTATCTGTGTCCTAAGTCTTTAGTGTTGTTGTTTAAATATGTCCAGCCCATGAAAAGTGGCACTAGTAGGAGGTGTGACCTTGTCAAAATAGGTGTGGCTAGATTGGAGAAAGTGTGCCACAGTATTCGCTGGCTTTTTTTTTTTTCTCTTATGTCCAAACTCTGACCAGTGTGGCTCTCTGCAGAGGACAGTCTCTTCCTGGCTGCCTTTGGATCAAGATGTAGAACTCTTGGCTCCTCGAGAACCATGTCTGCATGGGCACGGCCATGCTTCCCACCATGATGACAATGGACTGAACCCCTGAAACGAAGCCAGTTCCAATTAACTTGTTCTCTTATAAGACTTGACTTGGTCATGGTGTGTCTTCAGGGCAGTGGAAACCCAAACTAAGACAAGTGTCTTCAGCAACAGTGGCTTACCTTCAACCTCTGAGCGCAACCAAGGCATACATCAATAGTCTATACTGTTCTGGGAGTCCTCTGGACTACAGTGACAAAGCACATGAAAGAGTGTTTCTTATATGTGGCACTAGGTTTTTGGGAGTTCTTGTGTGGGACATTGTCATCTCAACTGGCATAACTTTCTTAGAAACCTTTGTACTATATGAAAAATCTTATTTATAAAGATTATTGAATGTTTAACTATTGATTATCCTTGTAGGGTTCTTCGATTGTTTTCTGTACCTATAAAAATTGTATCATTGTGAAGAAAGTTGTCAAATCCATCTCTAGTTTCCCATTGTGCATAGTACTTCACTAAAAGAGTATGCACTTGGCCACACTTAGTGAGGAAAATGGGGAGAGGTATACTTGAATTAATTTTTATTGTGAACAAATAAAAGAGAGTGATAGATAAGTAGAATTGAAATAAAAATATCAGTTAAATTTAAGACATAGAAACATCTGTGTAAAGAAAATACCAATAACCTAGGCAGAGATTAGAGAATATGAATAAAATGGAAATGGCATTTATTATTAATAAAAATTGGTAATAGATTGGCCTTTAGAAAGCAGGATGTCAAAAAAGAAAGAAATCAGGAAGTCATTTGAGTCTGGTAAGAATCTGGAAGATAATTGTGTAGGGTTTGGGCACAGCAGTACAGGCAGACAGTGAGGGAGGAACACGTTTCGGTTTGGACAACTGTGTATACAAGTCATGGCTGAGGCAGGGGAAGGGAAGCAAGTAGAGATGAGTCAGAACTGGCGAGAGAGCATATGGGCTTGCAGCATCATAGGGACCACTGTGCAATGGTGCATTGGTTTGAACACATTGACAATAAATACAGAGTCACAAATAACATGATGTTGGTGTCACATTAAGGACAGAAATTAATACACCATTTCTTTTTGGTGTCATTTGACCATGTTCTGGTGATGTATACTAACTGAACATGGAGCCACTGCAGTGGTAGCACAGTCCTGTCCATGCTAAGTAAAAACAAATTTCTTCTAAAATTCATATCCACTGGCATTCTTAAACCTTTTCGGATTAACAATCTAATATTCTTAGTATTTTTTAAAAATTGCCTTCTTTTTAAAGAGGCTTCTTTTCCGTGTCTATCCTTTTTTTTGTTTTTAGAAGAAAGAAAATCGGTACATTAGTAACAGAAGATAGTGTGAAAATGATTTACGAAATTCTCTACGTAAATGACCAGCACTTTCCCAGCTGAGTTCAGAGCCAACTCTGTATTGCTGCTAACCCTGTGCGTGTATGGTCAATACAAACATAGGGAAAGGTGACGCATACGGTAGACTGACAACTGGGAAACTCTACAAATCAAAACTACAGTAAGAACTGTTCCATGGTTCGAATTGCTCTGACCTAATTTTTATAGTTTATCATAGCAACATGTACTGTTGATGGTTTACCATTTCCAATATTTTAATTTCTTTTGCATCATTAGTGCACAGCAATTATTTTCATGCAATTCACTTTCACACCCATTCACTTGGATGGAAGAATTATTGAGTTAATTGGGCAATTAATTGGCATCACACTTACATATTCATTCATTGGCTTGCATCCCGCAATTCTGAATTTATTTGCAACTGTAACTGAAGCCATGGGACGTG
This sequence comes from Rattus rattus, assembly GCF_011064425.1. NCBI lineage: Eukaryota > Metazoa > Chordata > Mammalia > Rodentia > Muridae > Rattus > Rattus rattus. Next base: position 70,544,693 of record NC_046161.1, on the reverse strand, counting down.
AGTTTTGGAGCATCAGAGATTGTCCCATTGATCTTGCTCACGTCACTAGGTGGACAGTCCCTGCCTCACCTCTTGACTAAAGCTGGATTTATATTTTTAAATCAATGTTTCCAATGTGATGTTTGAAAGGATGACATCTTACCTTAGTCGCTGAGAGCTCAAAAGCTAGGGAATATTTATGGATAACTGGCAGTTTTAAAATAGAATTCAAATAACGTCTTCAATTAAAGTTCTGAAGTAGTCATTTATAAAGTCTTGATTATCATGTGCCAGAAGTCACATTTCACTGCTGGAAATACACGTTTTCAGTGAGTGTCTTTAACACGTTTATAATCTAGACCGTGACAAATTCTTTCATCATTAAAACATCTCTGTGAGATAGGTACGCATACTGCACCTCTACCCATGTTAAAGCTGAACCATAAGTAAGCAGATCGGTTAACAGTGGCCACTGCTTGTGACCGAAGTCTCAGCTGTGCCCTGCTCTCTTGCAAAAGGTTAAAGCCCAGCCTGTTTGGGGAAGATGCAAATATTGCTGCTGTCAATTATTTATTCATCTATTGCAACGACGTTCGAGGGCTGCAGGACAACTACTATTACAACGCTAGAGCTAATAAGCTGTACACGCACTAATAAAGAAATCATGGTGGGTGTGCCTCTTGAATACAAATCAGTATGGAGCAGAGGCAACGGTGGTTTACGGTAGATAGGGGACAGTACGCGCTGATAGAAAGCATCCCCCTGCGTTCTTGACAAGGTGGAGATGAGCCCAGACTCCTATTTAAGGTCAGTCTGTTGTTTTCAGCCCTCACCTAAGATAATCTTTGATGTTCTTTAGTCGGTTTATGTGTGAGAAATGAATCTAAGTTGAAAAATTAGAAAAGGTGGGTGTTATGATTCACTTACATCAAGTGTTTTCTCTTCTGAGTTGAACGTTTGTGATAAATACCCTAATATAAAAAGGATGAGTCATGTGGATACCATATAATGTCAACCACGTTCTGGCCATCAGATAGATTTTTCAAAGAATTCCTGACTGAAGAAAATAAGGCAGCGAAGGATCACTTATTTAAAATGGGGTATAAAATCAGTGACCACTGGGCAACGTTATGGATATAATAGACAATATTGGAGATATAAATGTTCACAAAATACTATTTAAAGGGTACTTCATCTTAAAACAATGTAAATTTAAACAAAGTAACCATCATGCTAATTTTAAAAGGAGTCATATCCCAAAGTAGACATGAGGTACCCAAGATATCTTTTCATGAGATATGTCTAGTAAGACCCTCAGCGTAGATTCCTGCACAAGTATCAAATTGCCAATATATAAATAACAAATATTAAAGTAAACTGTAAGCAAATGTATTAAATCTGCCAAAATATCTATAATCTGGGAAAAACATCCAACAGTACTAAGTGTAAGAAGTATATAGAGGAACTGGATTTTGAGGTTTAGTGCAATTTGCTAATATGAATAAACACTCAACTACATCAAGCACTGCCCTTGTTAGTTATGTAGCAATGATGGCCACTGTCATGATCTACAAATACACTTTTATTCAAGTTAGTACAAGTTTACCTACATGTATCTAGAAAGATATAAAAAGAAAATAGGCACAGCATATATATATATATTGATATATATTGAAACTATATATGTGTGTCTGTGTTATATATGCATATATAATTCAAACTATATATATATATATGTATATATATATATGTTCACCACAATGGAATGGAATAGAGATAAGGCAGTAATTATTAACAATCAAAATAATGGCTCCTAAGTTATTCATGAAGCATGAATGACACCACAAGCACTGTAGATTGAAAATCACAAGTATACAATTACAGATACGATTTTTATTCATTTAGGTAAGTTAACAACAGTAACTCTTAATCTGTCGCTTTTCAGGTTAGCACATGAGTTTCCTTTTGGCTACAGAGTGGATGTTATCAAAGGAGACAAAAGAATATCACATCTGAGTAGTGATCATACGTTGTTTCTTAGTCTTAATGGTAGCTACAAAGGTGTATTCCTTTCACGACACTTTTCTCATGTATGTATGTGTTCTCCTGCAATTAAAAGATTTAAAATCAACAACAGCAATTATACGTACAACAAAAGCCATTATATGTAACAAATAAGGACACTAATTGACATTTTCAAACAGACACATCAAGTAGCATCTTTTATAGTCTTTTGATGGACCCACATACTAAATAGTATCAACTAAATAAATGTTATCAACTTTGTCAGCTTATTGTTTCAGTGTTATTTAATACAAACACAATTGACAGTATATATACATGTATATAATTTGCCCTATATATTGATTTTTCATATATTAAAAATAAAGTGTGTTAGTGAGCTCTTCATGTCTGAACTAATCAGCTTGTGATCAGAGATTTATTAAAATACTATTTCCCTAGGGGTAGAATGTGATAAAGAGGAAAAGGAAATGACCTGGGCTCCATGATCTGTTGATGGCATACTCCTAATACCCTAATATCCTCCTGTAGGCTTCTCTTATTAAAGACTCAATAACATTCCTAATGAGCAAGTCTTTATCACATGAACCTTTGGGGTTACTTAAAGTACAAAGAGAAGCAGTATCATTTCATATTGAATGACTGTAGTGAATTTATCATTTAAGATCAATAGTCAGGGCATGACCATATATAAGCCCCAGAGTTCAATCCACGAAGAAATATATTAGTTTGGTAAAATGCTCGTAGAGCTTCTTATCTGATCATTTAACTGCCAAGTTCACTATGAAGATTTAAAGATGATGCATTTTTCTTGGTGCCTTAAGATTATCACCAACACTGGTTTTCAGCAACTTTTATAGAAACTTTTTTTCAGAAACTTTTTTGAGTTTCTTTTATATTTATTTTAGTTGAGATCTGGGCTACTTCTTAAATCTGTGAATGGATACTACAGTTCAGTTTGGGGTAAATCTTGGTTGATATGTCTTCCTGGCTAGTATTTCCAAAATATTTCTTTTACTTCGTCTTTTCTGCACACATGTAATGAATGTAATTATTCATTGAAACGTTCATCACTTTTACTTGTGTGTTTTCTGCATTTCCTATTTTTCTCTCCACCTAATCAGTGAAATCTACTTGTTGTTCTTCCATACATTTAGTTGTACATTCTCATTGATTGCTCTAATTATTGCGTGATAGTCCCAATAACCACAAGCAGTCTATTACAGTTACTACACAGTCATCCTCAATTTTCTTATTTTTTCCTGTCTAGATTGCTGTTGCTGCTGCTGCTGCTGCTGTTGCTGCTGTTGTTGTTGCTGTTGTTGCTGCTGTTGCTGTTGTTGTTGTTGTTGCTGATGTTGCTGTTGTATGATGCTTCATTTTTGTAGAGTTGCATTTTTATTGGATGGGTGGAGTGACATTTTTAATTTTAAAAAAATTGTAGAACTTATTTTATGATTCGGATTATGCTGACCTCTTGATCCCTAGAGAATTTGTTTTCTTTGTGCAGTTAGTCACGAGACAGAAACGTTCTGTCTAGTCAGCAGACAGAAGCTTTTGATACGGACTTCATCATTTTGGATCCCACGTCTGCTACGGTTATTTCTCTTAATGGTTGGAGCTACAGGTACAGCCAAGAATGTTAGCTGATTTTATCAGCCTGCACTCCAGGAATTTTTCTCTTTTTATTTGGATTTTTCAAATTTCTGCTCTCACTCTCCCAAGAGCTCAGCTCTCTGTTCTCTTCTACATCCTCAGCTTATATTCAGAGAGGAACTGAGTGCTAGGTCTGTTCTCTGCTGCTCTTCACCCAAAGACACTGGTCCTTCTGGTCATTGCCTTGAGGATGGTCTTCCCATGGCAAAGAGACAAATTAAGTGGTTCTGAAGATTTAGAAAGACTGGGCATGTGCAAGGTGGTATGATCCTAGCTTCTATGGCCATTGGTTCCAGGTGTCTTATAGGGCATTTGGACTGCAGCAAACGTATCCACTACCAGGAACATACTTTTGTGTATGATAATGCAACAAAACGTGACTTCAGAGGACAACTAGGTTTTCTTGAATATTCTCCATCTTCTGGATGCCTTATGTCATTGCTGTCTTATCCGTTCAACTGCGCTAATCACGGTCTCTATTCTGGTGAAGCATAAATGTTTACCTCTGAATGAAATATGTGTCTTCAAAAATAGAACTACAAGGTTGAACTTCAACTGGATTCTGATAGTAAGAAATTTTTACGTTTCTCAACCATGTGTGCCTGGTTGGATTCTTCATCTTACGTCCCTGCTCTTGAACACAACCTCTAATTCTTTCTTTTCACTTCCGTGAGTGTCCCCAAATGTTTGACACCACATGTAATTTTCCTCCCATCTTCTTTGAGGATAATTCATGTTTATGTTCATAGCTAATCGTGCACCCGATGAAGCCTTCTATTTAAGCTCCATTGTAACCTTTGTATCATGAATATTTTACCAGTGTTTGCTCATTAATTAATTTAGTTAAAACTGAAAAATTGTTTCAAAATTGATCCTTCTGATATTAAAGTCACATGCAAATTTCAAATAACCTATCAAGTTACATTTCTGGCGATCACAAGCAGAAGAGGCTTGGGTTACAAACATTGAGAGCTACCCAAGAACTAGAATGAGACATTTTAATTGTAACTGTCAGTCCACCAGAGATGAACACTAGAGCTGTGAAAAGCAAAAACAGTAACTGAGGGAAATGAGGGAAGAAGAAAGATAAGGGGATTCCGGATTACATATATTTTATATTGAAAGAATGTTTTCTTCTGTAAAGTGATCAACATAGCTTGGGTGTGTCAACTCATGAGTTCAGAAAGGTCAGAAATGAAAACTGGGGGTTGGGGATTTACCTCAGTGGTAGAGCGCTTGCCTAGCAAATGCAAGGCCCTGGGTTCAGTCCCCAGCTATGAAAAAAAGAAAAAGAAAAAAAAAAAAGAAATGAAAACTGACATCGTGCCCCTGAATCATGCTGACACGGGGTAAGAGTGCAAGTACAACTGGGTAGGGCTGCGCTAGAGTAGGGACTTACATTGTGACTTACCTGCAAAGAATGACAAGAAAGAAATGAGCGACACAAACTCCACTCAAACTCCACTGAGGTCATATTACTGATAGTACACACAGGTACTATCTCAGGCCCTGACCACCCAACCTCTGATCCAGTGCTTCAGTGGTGCCTTAGATGCCTGTTCACACGTATTAATAACTGTGATAGAGTCTCTCTAGGAGCTTTGTCACAAAAGGTTTAGAGACAGTTCTGAATTGGTCCATCCAGCCTACTGGTGAGTCCAGGTGGCACACAAAGGCAGTTACTAAACCTATTCAACACCCTTTCCACTGTTTCTTTTTTCCTTCTATAAGAATTTATCATTAGACTTTCTCCCCGTACTCTTCCTCTTCCTCCTTCTCCCCTCTCCCCACTCCCTCTTTCTATTACTGCATGTGTGTATGTATGTATGTATGTATGTATGTATGTATGTATGTATGTATGTGTATGTATTATGTATGTGAAGATAGTATTTTTTCTAAATCTCTTCCCGGGAAAATTCTTTCTGTAGTGATGTAATTACCCCTTCACAGCATCAGCATCATGGGGACACTCTTAGTCTTTCAGAGAAGACCGGGCCACTTTCACATAAGGATCAGATACCTTATATACCTGAGGCCTCTGTTCAATTACAGACCTATATTTTCTAAAGTAAATAAAAGAGAAAATCATTTTAGACTTTTAACATTTTAGAATTAAAAAAATATATCTTTTAAAGTTTCTTGTTTATTAATATTAGTTAACCTTTTGGTTGGCAAATTCATAATAATTCAGCTGCATCTATGGCGAGATTCCAGCCCTGAAGCATGTAACAAAGGGAAATATTTCTGTCTCAGTGTAATATTTCTGAGACAGAGAGACAGAGAGAGAACTTTGCCTAAGTGGGGAGGTGAATAGGGTGGATACGGCAAGTCTATTGTCTACTGTTACATATGGAGATGGGCGTAGAAACCAAAAGAACAAATAAGGGGGCCGCAGAGCGAAGGTGGACATGGAAAGGGCCTTCGTGGACTTAGGGATGTATTGATGACCCACTTCCTGGGTTCCTGTGTCTACTCCGTAGTTATTCCATGAATGACTCAGTACTGAAAAGGTTAACTGCAGGCTCCCCCGCCTACATTTTGTAGCTGACTTTTTTTTATTTTTCCTTCACAAAAAAATACATTATTTCATTTTGACTAACTCATTTTCATAAATTGAGATGGCACACGATGGCTTAGTCTTCTTTCCGCATTCTTCTTGGCATATGAAATGTGACTTTAAATGAACATATTAATTTCTACATTGTAATAAAATTACAACGATTCAAGTTGAAAACCTCCTTGAGATATCAAGGGAGGTGACTCTAAAGGCTTCCACTGACACTTGGTGGTATTAGGTGGAATTACACTCTTTTACAAATTTCCTGAAATGGTTAATACTTGGTATGAATGTAGATGAGAGATTGTCTTCTCAAGTGTCTCAATGCATATTATATAGAGAGCTGTAAATTAGAAAACAAGAAAGCTGTAATATCTCATTAGAATAGGTACATTATAATGTATAAATACCTACACTGCTGGTCTATGCTACAATTTTAAATGTTTCAGATACTTCTTTTTTCACTAAACACAGGAAAATTTTCTACAATGAATCATGTTTTCTGTCTCTGGTACTACATTAGCACAGTAAAACTATAATTGCTTATTTTTAAATGTTTTTAATTGAAATAGAATTACATAGCTTTTCCTCTCCCTTCCCTTATTCAGTCCCTCACAGTCACCCTCCCTTGAACCACTCCCAAACCTCCTACCTTTCAAGTTGATAGCCTCTTTTACTTATTATTGTTACATGTGTGTATTTATGCATGTGTGTCCTACTGAGTCCATTTTATGTATGTATGTGTGTGTATGTACGTATGTATGTGTGTATGTATATGATTTCAAGGCTGACCACTGTGTATGGAGACAAATAAGGGGACTTAATCCCTTCTAGAGGCAAAGGGCATTCATAAATGAAGGAAGGTCCCAGACACAGAACTGACTAGACTTGTGGATTTGTAGACAGCAATGGGTCTGGGAAAGAGACGGCAACTTACCCAGGAAAGATGGAAAGATGGGTGGTACACAAAAATGGTGTTTGCAGGCCCTGCGTATGAAACTGGGCTTGAGGGTTTGCAAGTGGCATAGGGCCGTGAGAAGAAGAGAAAAGGGGGAGAAGCAAGTTACCTAAGAGAGGTGGATCATACACCAGGACTATAACTTTTCTTACACAACTTTACCTCCTAGGAGGTTTGAAAGTTTCTAGAACTCTACTGTAAATAAATACCAAAAAATATGAAATTATGAGCCAAGAGATGTGTGCTGCTGTGTTAACTGTGTCACCATTTGCACCTGATCTATGGTTACTAGTCATAGTTGGAGGAGAAGGAAGTGCAGATGTGTTTGTGCACATCAGGACATCAACAGGGAGCAAAAAGGTTCTATATTTTCAAAAAATTACAAGAAAGATTTATAAGATTTTACCATAAATAACACCTATGTGAGTGGATAGATACACTTATATTGTTTTAAACATCATATAATAATACATAGATTTAAAATACTGCACTGCCACATAATTAATTATATATAATTATCTAATTATATTTACCAGTTTCAAGTAAGGTGAATTCAAGAATAATATTGTTACACAAAAGTTTTAGGAAAGATATTATTACATTGTAATTATTTTATAGCTTTTCTTATCTTTGGAGATAATTCTGTAATTTTTATAAAACATCCATAACATAAAATATACCAGCTTAAACTTTCTTGTTTCTGCTGGTTTAGTTTTCAGGTCTGTATATGTAGCCCAGGTTGTCCTGAAACTTTCACTCTTCCTGCCTTGTCCTCTTGTACGTTGGGAACCACACCAACTCCAAGAAGGCCACACCTCCTAATAATGCCATCCCTGAGTCAAGCATATTCAAACCACCGCAATACTTAACAAGCAAGTGAGATGCCACACACTTGCTGATTTTCTGGGTGATTCACTGGGGGCTCTGTTTGATGAAGACAATTCCCACTAGAACCCAGAAAGACCACTTGGGAACCCCACTTTCCATTTTCTGCCTGTAGTCCCATCTACCTCTCCACCAAGCATCTGAATCCCACCGTTTCCCTTTCGAAGAACCTGGAAGTCTCCAGACACCCTTCCCCTTCTGGCTGCCTGCCATTCACACCACCCGCAACCTTGCTGGGCATCCCATATTATTTGGAGTCTGACCAGACTGCCACATACCTAAGACTACCAGAGATTCCCACAGGCAAACCAAACAGAATGGCCCCAAGATTGAACACCAAATACCATTCAGCCATCCACGCCCTGATGAGTTGGAATAATATTAAATAAAGATACAAATAATCACTCAAAAAAGGAAAAAAAATAAACATCCACACCAAGAAACATTTTTACAACTCTCATTCTATGTGAAGTTTCATCCCTCTATGCACACGTCAGACACAAAACCAACAGAAGTCTACAGTGTTAACTCTTCAGTCTCAGGCTGAATGGTGAAGAAACTAGGCCCTTGGTCCTGTGAAGGCTCGATGCCCAGTGTAGGGGAACACCAGAGCAGGAAGGTGGGAGTGGGTGGGTAGGTGAAGGAGCACCCTCATAGAAGCAGGGGGCGGGGGATGAGATAGAGGGTCTCCAGAGGGGAAACAAGAAAAGGGGATAACATTTAAAATGTAAGTAAATAAAATATCCAATAAAAAAGAAACTAAACTCATCTTTCTGTTTTCTTTAAAAAAAATACTCTTCAGCTTAAAAATAGGTACCACTTTAGAGTGAAAGAGTGGACAAAAATATTCTAGTCAAAAGGACCTGGAATCAAGCAGACCACAACAAAATCAGAAGAAGTAAAGGAGGTGGTGTTTTAATAAAGGGCACATCTAACAAAGAAAACATTACAGCCTAAATAAACATGCACCAACTTAGCACCAACTTCCTGAGGGAACTAATAACAGTAAAAACACAGAATGACATAAATGCTGCAGGACACTGTGACCCGGAGACTATGTTATGGTGTAAGGCTTAGTCCTTAGCACATACCTTTAATTCCAGAGAATGAGAAAGAGATAGAAGATTAGAGCATATTACTAAAGTTAGTACAAGGCCAAGCAGAGAAATTCGGGAGAGGCAGATAAAGAGAAGCTCGATTTAAAGAGTATGGAGAGGAGTTTCGAACCAGAAGAACTGAGTTGACTATCCTGCCAGAGTTCAGAAAGAACTAGAAAGGGTGAGGTTATTTAGCAGCAAGTCTCAGGTGCCACAGACATTTTAGTCCTAAATAAGATTGTACAGAGGCTAGAAGCTTCTAGAACTAGACCTAGGTCAGCAAATGGAAGCAGTGCACCTCCCAGACAATTACTACAGGAGAACAAAAGTAACTTTTACGCATAAACAAATGAACGACAGGTGATTCGTCGGGTGAACGACAGCCCACTTTCTCTAATACTGAAGTCACCTGAAAAAGAAAAAAAACTAAATTGTAAAACTTAATAGGTAAATAACATCACACATCAAATGGACTTAACAGGTATCTCCAGAATATCCCATCAAATATTTCATGTGATATCTGGATCAAAGAATACACACCTATTCAGCAGACCATGGAAGCTTCTCTAAAATAGACCCCATCCTAGAAACAAGGTAAATTTTCATAGATTCAGAAAGTCAAAATAACTCCATGTATCCTATCTGACCACAATGCAATAAAACTTAAAACAAAGAGTAAACAAATTTCTATATTAATACACAGACTCACAACACAGTAAAATCCGTGGATCACATCGCATGTAGTCCTACAAGGCACTGCGTACTTCAACACAACAAAGCTTGAATATGACAAACCCAACATGAGACAATAGCAAACATCATTCTAAAAGGAGAAAACCTCAAAACAATACCATTAAAATCAGTAGCACAGCCGGGTGTTCACTAGCCCCACTCCTTTTCAATATGTTTCTTAAAGAGAAAAACACCTAGAAAAGGAAACTAAAGAGATACAAATGTGTGTGTGTGTGTGTGTGTGTGTGTGTGTGTGTGTGTGAGATTATACCTATTTGCAGATGGTGACATGTTAATAATAGACTCCCAAATTTCTTCCTTTCCTCTGGAAATGATCAATACCTTCAGCAAAGTTGCAGAATATAAGATCAATTTTAGGAAAATGATTGGCCTGTGTCTGAACCACCAAGGAGCACTCCAAGGATGATATTATGGACATACTCCTATTCACAATAGGTTCAAAGAAAATAGCATATCTGGCAATAAACAACTGGGCAAATTGATGACCTGTACAATGAAAACATCAAATCTCTGGAAAAAAGAGATTGAGAAAGACATTGGAAAATGGGATGTGCTGGCATGCTCATGTGGTGGTCAAATTAATATTGTGAAAATAAGCAATCCAAAAGGCATCTTATAAGTTCAACGCAATTCAAATGAAAATTCCCACAACATTCTTAATACAAATAGGAGGGAAAAAACTATAAAGTGCACGTGGAAACACAAAAGACTCAGGAGTTCCAAAGCAATCCTGAACAAAACAAGTAAAAACAAAGAGCAAAGAAGAACAATTCTAGATTGATTGCTGTGTGAGATTTCCAGATATGTTACAGAGTTATAGTATTAAAAATATTAGATACTAGCACATGTAAGCCAATGGAACAGAATAGAAGATCCAAACATGGTAACATAAAGCTACAGTGATTTAGTATTTGACAGAGGACAAAACACATATTGAAGAAAGGATGTCAGCTTCGTAAGATGCTAGGAATCCTAGCTGCCCGTATATAAAAGAGTAAAACTGAAGCCATAGCGCTCATCTTGTACACAGTTTAATGCTTGATGGATCCAAGACCTCAATATGAAACCTGAAACATATATATTGTGTCCGTGTATATATATTGTGTGTATATATATATATTTGTGTATATATATATATATGTACATATAGGAGAAATAAAAATGGCTATAAAATATCTCAAAAGATGTTCATCACCTTTATTAATTAGGGAAGTAAAAATTAAAACAACTTTGATGTTTTTCGTCTCACCTCTGTAATTATGTCTGAGATCAATAAAACCACTAAGAGTCAGTACTTGAGAGACCATGAGGAAAGGGGCTCTCATCTATCGTGGCTTGGATTGCAAACTGGTGCAGCCATTCTTGAAATCAATGTGGAGAATTTTCACAGGCTAAAATAAATCCACCATGTGAGCCAGCTGTCCATCTCCGTGGCACATGCCCAAGAACTCAATATCCTACTTCATAGCTACTTGCTTAGATACACTCATTGCCACTCTATTAATTATAGCTAAGGAAGGAAAACAACCGTCTTAATGTCCTTTCAAAATGAAATCTGCAGATAAATGATGGAGATTGAAAATGTTATACCGAGCCACATAGATTCAGAAAGACAAATAGCACGTATATTTCCTCATCATTTATTCCTTGTTCTAAATATTCAGATGTGAGTGTATAAGCTGGAGTAACCACAGAAACCAAGAAGGTAAAACTGGACCATGGGATAAAGGGAGTGCTAAAGAGGGGAACAGAGGAATTCAGGTGCTATGAAGTGGAAAATGGGAGAAATATGGGTGAGGCAGGAGGATGTGTTTATTGAAGGGGAGGGAGGGAAGAGGGATAGTCTGCATCAAGGATGTTTGAAAATCTCACAAAGAATCATATTATTTCATATTTTCCTAAAATTATATGAAGTATATATTAGTATATATGTATACGTTCAATAAAATTATACTCCTTGGAGAAACTCTGTGAGTGTATTTAGTGTGGTAAAGCCTTTGCACATGTCTATAGTATTCATCATCGTAAAAGATTTCATACTAGAGAGAAACCTTTAGAATATATTTAATAGGTTGAAGCCTTTGTACATTTCTGCAAAGGGCCAGCTTCCATATCCCAAGGTAAACAGAGGCAGCTGGTCACTTAGCAGGCATTTCTCTGAGGGAATAGTGTTTGATTCATTGGAGCCTTGGAGCCAGGGCTTGGTGCGTGGTACTGCTTGTGGATTGCAAAGAAGAAAAACAAAGAGGAAAGAGGAATCACACACACACACACACACACACACACACACACATACACACACACACACACACAGAAAGAGAGAGAGAGAGAGAGATACAGAGAGAGAGAGAGAGAGAGAGAGAGAGAGAGAGAGAGAGAGAGAGAGAGAGAGAGAGAGACTTGGTAAATGAATCATGACAAAGTCCAACAACCTTTTCTCCCATAGATTTTTTTCTCCCATAAGTTTTTGGATGAGAACCTTAGTCATTTCTACTTTAAATCCTCAAGGCAGACATTTACACATGATGATTTTTTTAATTAAATCATATCAGGAAATTGAGGGCAAAAATTAGTACAAGAAATTACTGGTCACCTTGATCACCAGCCTAGGTTTCTCAAGAGATTCACCTCAGTGACAGTCGGGCTTCTGTTATTCTTTTTTGCATGATCTTGAAAAAAAAAATCAGGTTAAACAAGAGGGAAGGCCAAGTGAGTACACTTAAATCACACTTAGGGAAGGGAATGAAATAGTTCTAGGAAGCAGAAGGAGGGACAGAAATGGGTGTCAGAGGGGCTGGGGCTGGGAATGGAGATGTCAGGATCAGGTGTGAGGAGGGACAAGAGAATAGGGCAGATGGCCAAGAAAATAAATGGGTATTTGCAGTTGGTGGGAGACCTTGTGGAGTCTTCTTGAGGATGTGCCAGAGACAGGAGATGGGGGAGTCTCCTGTCCTGGGAGGTGACCTTAGCTGAGACTCATAGCAGTGAGGATATCTGAAGAAGCAACATCCTGTAGCCACAAAATGTCTCCAATGAAGCCATAGAGCACCCTCAGAAAACTTTTCACTGAAAAATGTTTCTATGGGAAATGTAGGGATAAGGGTGGAGCAGAGACAGAGGGAACAGCCAATCAACAACCTTTGAGGCTCATCCCATGAGCCAGGGCAAGTTCTTGACATTATTAATGATACTCTACTATGGTTGCAGACGACGGCCTAGCATCACTGCCCACTGAGAAGCTCCACCTAGCAGCTGACTGAAAAAGATGCGGAGACTCAAAGCTAAACATTGAACAGGGCTTGGAGACTCTATTGGAAGAGCTGAGGGAAGGATAGAGAGGCCTCAGGAAGACCAACAGAGTCAACTACCCTGAAGCCTTGGAGACTCCCAGAAACTGAACCGCCAACCAAAACGCATACGTGTGCTGAACCTGATGTCTGACATTTATGTGTCGGAGGTGCAGTTCGGTTGCCGTGTGGGTCCCTCACAAACTGGAACAGAGACTGTCCCTAAAGCTGTTACATGTCTGTAGGATCTGTTCCTCTAAGTGTATTGCCGTGTCTGGCCTCAGTGGAAATGGATATGCCTCGTCCTGCAGAGAAACAATGTGCCAGGGTTGGAGGATACCGAGGTGGGGCTGCAGCCTCCCACAGGAGAAGCTGAAGGAGATGGGGCAGGGAATTCGTAAAGGGGATCCAGAAGGAAGGGGGCAGCAATCAGGATGTAAAGTGTATAAATAAATGAATGAATGGAAAACACCAAAAAAAAATTG